>NC_056741.1:1531961547-1532104047 GCF_019279795.1 Protopterus annectens | reverse complement strand
TGTGCTTCAATGCATGTCCTCATGCAGCTGTGTGTGTGTGTGTGTGTGTGTGTGTGTGTGTGTGTGTGTGTGTGTGTGTGTGTGTGTGTGTGTGCGCGCGCGCACGTGCGTGCATGTCAGATGGATCTACCATGCTAAGGGTCTCAGAACCCACCACTGACAATCCTAACAGCCCCTGCAATTGACACCCACTTGAATAGTAGTGGCAGACACTGCAACACTACATTACCTCTGTACTATTTGTGTTATGTATCTAGCACTATCATTCATAAGACTGTGCAGGTAGGGGCTGTGCTCAGCCCTTCAACAGCTGCCCCGTGTACAGGACTATGACTCTGTGTGCACTACCAGAACGACAGGCCAGACATACATGAGTTAGCTGATACACATGCTGGTGATTGTCAGGTTAGACTAACACAGGCTGACTTGTGTCAGGAATGCATACCCCACACCTGTCATACACAGTACCAGGCATACCCTCATCACCTGCATGAAGGTTTAGTGGATGGGACAGAAATGGCAGGGGCAACAGGTGCTGATAGGCAAATCTGTTGCGTTAAAGTAATGGCTAAGTTTCTGAGGGACCTAGTGCTAGTACTCAAGTAATCTCTTCTGTATGTGTGAGCCTGCAGTCCTACAGAACACCCAGGTGACATGTATGAAGGCTAGCTGGCTGTGTCAAGGGTATGTATGCAAGGTCACACTGTCTTCCATAATTGTTCCTTCACACACTGTTGCATGTAAACACACCCAGTAAACATGTACATATACAGCTGTACCTCAGCTATGAAAAGGTCACTGTGTTTCTATTATGCCATACTCATCATTGCTACTGTTGGCAGGCCCACAACCTGCAGACACAGAGACACCTGGAACACAAACAGAAAACAGTACATGATGATACAGTCAGTCAGCAGTACTAACAGTAATAATGCATCATGGCTAACAAGGTACATACACCTCCATGTGTACCCATTACTATTGCCAGCAGACAGCATCTTACACAGCATTACATTGCTGCACTGTAATATATTAATCCTGTACATCAGACCCATATAAGCATGTCCCTGCATTGATGGTATGGATAACAGGGTTGTGGCACAAGTAACATCACATGCACAGGATGTGGTGTGGGATTGCCAGAGGCTTAGGCTGGGCCATATGGTTGACATCATGAGTGTTTGTGTGTGTGTGTGTGTGTGTGTGTGTGTGTGTGTGTGTGTGTATGTGTGTGTGTGTGTGTGTGTGTGTGTGTGTGTTTGTGTGTGTGTGTCTGGACGGGTGGTGTTCAACTGTGCTGTGCAGAGGAGCTGTGCGTGTTTGGTGGTGACTGGCTTGTGAAATAGATGTGTGAGTGTTTGCACACAATCAAGACATGTGGATGCCTGACACAGGGCTATGTTGGACAGCCGTGGAATGTACATGGTAGGATGTATGGTCCACTATATCCCAGCAGGGACATAGAAATTGGCTTTGCCAGGGGCCTCACTGGCACCACCAGGCCCAAGGACTGATGCAGTACTACTCCCCAATGGTAACAGCTGTCTGCTGGGTCTGCATCCCTGACAGGACTGGCCATGACCCCATGCCTATGGCCTGCTCCAATGTGGTGTGGACAGCACCTCCCTTCAGTAGTACTGGTGGTACTGGCACTACAGGACTGTGAATGTGCACGGCCACGTGGTTTTTCTGATGATCAAGTTGCTGACCCACATCTATCTGGCCAATGCCCTACTTCCACCACATGCTCAAGCACACACATTGCATGGTTGAGTAGTGACAATGTCTCACCCCACCATCTACTGACAACATTGGCAAAATGACGTATGGCATCACAAATGCCATGGAGATCGTCATGTATGGCAGGAAGTGCTGCATTCTTGACCCTGAGCATCTGTCTGGTGTTGAGATCAGTACATGCCTGTGCCTCCATGATGGACCCTAACGTGTGTCTGGTGACACCTACTGTGTCACTTGTGACAGGGTCTTGATGGGCAGCAGTCCTCCATCAAGCACCCATGTTCAACTGCCTATGTGTGACCTTGCCTGCCCTCCGGCTATGGCTAGTGTCTACACTCACACTTGCCATAGTCACCACACTAGCCGGTTCCATGCCACTACCCTCCAACTGTCAATTATCTGTGGCTGCTGGGGACTGGGTATGTGTGGGCATACTGACTGTGTGTGGGGACATTGTGGGTGAAGGTGGGATACCAACCAATGGCACAGATCCAGGCCCCAAAAACACCACCTGTGCCTCACTATGACCACCATCATCCTGAGAGTCCACTAAGACACTATCAGGTTGTGAGGGGGAGAGACAACAAACTCCATGTTCACCTCCAAGGGGAAGACAACATATGTAAATTAATAGCCTGCAGTATTATGTTTGCTGGTATACACACACACACACACACACACACACACACACACACACACACACACACACACACACACACACACACACACACACACACACACACACACTACTGGTATAGTCTAGCACAGCTTTGCCACCTATAGGCCCTTCATGCCAGACCTTACTGTAGTTACGACTGCCACAAACCATCTCCTTAACAGCTACTGTAAGGCCCTCAGCAAAGGTTGATGAATCCTACTGTGTGATGGGCCTATTAGCAGAATGGTAAGTGTGACCATGACCAAGGCTATTGAAGTGAGGTATACAGTGTCAACAAGTGCATATCAAGTACTGCCAGAGCTGACTTACTGCTATACAAACCAGACACGATGACAAGGTGTAACGATATGTGGTAATAACTAATAAAGGAACAGGAGAATACTCTATCACTGAGGTACCTACACAGTTCAGACTCACAGGTATTCATTTCAGACAACATTGCATGACAGTCTGCAATACATACAGGAAACATATAAAGTACTATGTGCATAGCTTCATAAGATGATACCAGGCTATTGGCTCAGATGCCCTCATATGCCTAGCCCAGACTTCCGCACATATCCTTCAAAGCCAGCACCTTTTTCCCCTGTCCAGCTGGGATACACACAGGATCCCAGGGATGTATTTTCCATTTCCCATGCAGTCATCCATCTTCTTCTTTAAGAGGGATATACATGTACTGTGCTAGACACAGGGAGGGAGTGCATTATACAGACAGTGTATTGTATGGGACACTACACTATCCTGTCATGTACTATATATGTCATAGACCAGGTGAAGATCTTGCATGCATGTTGCATGAGTGGGGTTTGTCTTATGGATATGCAGAACCCCCATCAAGGCTGGTTTGAAAATGGCCTTGTATGCTAGACACAGGTTGCCTATGATCAGTCTGTATGAGACTGACTAGAGGGACAGGCCTTTCAGCCTATCTGTATAGGATAGGTGCTGCAGACCCTGGAATTGCCTGATGAGGAACCTCAGTGGTCTCTGCAACTGCTGCATTTGCTTGGCAAGGTACATGCCATAAGAACCATTGTACTCGGTAATGCATCTGGAAAGGGTGGAGTACAGTGATGTTGTGGCCCCCTGGTTCCTGGATGACATACCTGTATTTGTGAGGTTGGCCATGTAGATAGCCTTCCATACCATGGTGCCCACATAGTGGGAAACTGTCAGGTTGCTACCAACCTTGGTGCGCAAGTCACCTCACACCTGATTGCATGTTCAGTACATTGTTAATACTATCATAATTAGTGTGGATGACATCTACCACAACAGGGAAAATGATGCATCTCCTAGCATTCAGTTTGAGGCCATGCCTCTTGCACCAGTCATTAATTTGGGTAAGGGCCTTTTGGAGGGTGCTCACATCAGAAGGGGAATGTAAGACAGTGCCCAACTTGCAATCATCTGCAAATCTGGTCAGCCACAGACCACTGGTTTTGTCTTGTACCTCAGCAATGTATATCTCAAACTGTAGAGGCCCCTAGACTGATCTTTGGGGCACACCACTCTGTAAGAGTCTTCCACTAGAGGTGGCTTCCACTACTTTGACCGATTGGGTACTATCACTGAGCCAGTTAGCTGCCCATCCAGTAACATACAGGTTGTGCTTAGCTGTGTAGGTTTATGTATCATGGCAACCTGGGGATTATTGTGAGCGATTTGGGCCAGGTGAAGGTAGGCAGTGTTCACCATCTTCCCCTAGTCCTTGTGTTTGTTGACAGCTTCAGAGATGTCAAACAGGTTTAACAGGCCTGATCTCCCTTTGACAATACCACACTGTGTGGGCTCAGGCATTTTGACGGTGCCCATGTCCCTGTTTATAAGTCCGTGATATTGCCTTCTATGCCCCTGCAGATCAGGCTAGTTAGGCTGACTTGCATATGATTGGCTGGGTCAGTGGATTGCTCCACCTTTGAGTATAGGGTTGACAGTGGCTGTCCTCTGTGCAGACGGAATGACAGTGGTGCTCAGGCTTTGGTTGACTACAGTGTGTAATGAAGCTGAGAGCTCATGCCTGAGTTCATGTAGGACGCAGCCAGGGATGATATCATGCCTATGGAGACTTCTGTGTGTTGCCTTTGAGAGGGCATTGCAGACCTACTTCCTGATGATGAGTGGAGGGGGGCAGGTGCTATGCGTGTCTATGTGTACCAATGGGGGGACAGAAGGGCAATGTTTACACTTAACCTGTCTGCAGCAGGTTGGCGATCTCTATGCAATATGTGTATGTTTTGTTATTGGCCACCACTACAGAGCAGATTTGGGTGTTGTCTCTGGGATTGCAGACATATGTGTGGAATGCCTAATGACTGGCCTTGGTGGATGTGTCCAATTTGCACTCAAAGATAGTCTTAGGGTAATTCACCTGTGACTGTATTTGCTTGTTCAGACCAAGGTGACATTGCTTCCAGTTAGGCACCTGCTCCTTCTTAGCTCCATCTAGCAATTATTTCCACCTATTATGGTATTTGTGTATTGCTGCTGTCCACCATAGCGGTTTACACTAACTTGAGGGAGCTGATTTTGTCCTGTCAGGTATTGCTGAGTCCATGCAGCTATGTAGGTGCTCCCATAGTATTGTGGTGTGGGCTTGGACACTACTGCTAGTTCCAAATGATAGGACAGTGGCTATAAACTACTTCTACCTGTCCTGAGGTGATTTATGGTCATTTTGTAGAGTTTATTTTGTTTGACCCTGACAAGGGGTGGGGGCAGGAGAGATGGTGACCGCAACAGTGATGGCTATGTGGTCAGATCTTACCAAAGGGGATGACACTGCTGGAGTGCTACAGTGGCTACTCATGTTGATTGGGACCAGGTACAGGATATTTCCACCTGTCATCGGAGTGCTGACCCAATGCATTGCCATTGACAAAGGTGAGGAATCTCAGTGGATTCAGGTTCAGGTAGAATAGGTCATGCATACTATGGTTGGGTAGTTAAAGCCACCCAGGAGCAGGGTAGATGGTTGAATCTTGACAAATCCAAGCAAGTCCAGATAGGTAAAGTGGGAGTCCAGAGTCATGGTTGGAGGTCTGTAGCTAGCTATAATTTGAGTAGGTGTTTTGTCAACAGTTAACTGCACTTGGGATGTCTTCCATGTGTCATACTGTTTGGCCAGCCTGGATGTGTGTATGTGTATGGTAATGTTTCAAAGTCCACCTCCTGTTGTTTTGCAGCCCTCCATTTGGGGTCTAAGCATATGGTGGTATGAGTGACCTGGCAAGGTTAGTGTGCCCTCCACAGCTGTAAACCAGGTGTCAGTGACTGCACATATGTCAGCATCCTCCAGGACAAGGTACGCTTGCAATGACATGAGTTTCATGCTAAGACCCCTAGATCCTGTTAGAGCAAGAAATCTTCATAAAGGCACACATCAATGGAGGGCAAAGCCCAAAAAATAGTGACACTTTATAATTCCAGCTGTGACACACTTAATTGCTAGCAAAGACAGTTTTGCATTCACAGGAGTAGTCCGCAGGATATGACATCTGACATTCAAATGTATGCTATTATGTTATGACTTCAGTCTTTACTGTGTTGCCAGTGATTTGCCAGACAATACACAACTGTATGAGGCATTGACTACAAATATGAGGCAAACATGTGGTCAAGTCTGCAACACTCTGGACAGTTGAAAGTTATGAGCTCAGTATATAACATACAGTTCTGCGCTGGTTGTATACTATGCACATACCCTATATAAGTCTCTTACATTTGTAAGACAAGCATCTGTATCAAAGTAGCATTTACAGGTGACATGTGAACATTTACAACATCCCAGGTAGCTGGCCTAACTGTGTCACAGTCAGTACTGGACAACAGACACTCCAGCAGTAGTCATACATGAGCTGACTTTTGCTGGGGTGATTCAGGGGCCAGAGCTGTGATCTATGTCACTTCAGACAGGGCCATCAGGAATGGCCATAGGTGCTGGAAAGCAACATGTGGGTCCAGCAGGTCTTGCTGCAACCTAGTGTTTAACTTCCTATTTCACATTATTGCATTCCCCCTTCTGCATTCCATTACAAGCTTAATTGACTGACATACCTGTTATAGTGCTGAAGTGTTTCCTCAGAATAATGATAATGTTTAGGTTTGTGTAGTCACAATCTGTTTCTGTGTAGATGGGTTCAGACCTGTTTTTTATAGGCAGCAGCCTGCATTTTGTAGGTAATGCTCATGAGCAGGTGATGGCCTGTGCAACAACTGGTGCCTCCCACTTGCTACTTGCATCTAGAGCAGCTGTGTTGTCTTTCCATTAGTCAATGCTATAGCAACACAGGGTTATAATTAAGTCCTTCATGTGGGCCTTGGCCCTTTTCCTTGCCTGTGAGGAGAACATTATGGAGGTGTGGGGACTACAGCTTCACAGCAGGTAGGTGGAAATATCTCTCAAAACAAGAAATGTGGAGACAGCCCAACAAAATGGGGGACAAAGTTCCAGAATTGGGTACAGATTGTAAGTTAAGTATAGTGCTGTTATACACATAGAAAACTGCTAGATTAACAGGGTTTGTCTGGACATGCATTTTCTGCATAAACTTGACGTCTGACAGTGATATGTCTCTGACATTACTCTCAACTATTCAGATATCTGCAGAATGTCCAGAGGTTTGCCGCATATGTTTGTTCTGTTTCTCAGACAATTTCTGTATTTGAGAAATCAGTAGGATAATGTGAGGAGTGAAGTCAGTAAATGTTGGCATCCATTTGTGTTCTAGACATCATATCCTTCAGGGATGTTGTGAAGATTGGGTGAAGATAGAGGAAGGCTGCCAGCCTAGCCAGATAGAATTTTGGAAATAATTCTGTCATTTGTAAATATTAATGTAAACCACAGGTTTGTTGTCTTAAATGGTAAAAATAGTGTTACATGTGGAACTGGAAAAAAAATGTAACAACAGTACACTCTACTGACCAAGTATAGCATGTTGTGACCCTTTGATTTTAAAACTCGGAGTCAGTAAGTCAAGATTGAGGCATCCTGCCTATTGTTTTAAGGCCAAAGTTCATGGCCAGAATTTGCATGCATAAATGTCATTTATTGCTCTGGTTTCTGCTCAGAGGTAAATAATGTAAATGTAGTTTATGTTAGCCTGGGAACCCAGGGAAGTGTGAAGAATGATGTAATGTGAACCAGGAATGTGATTTTAAAAACAGAGAAAATCAGAGAGCATTAACTATTTTTGTCTTGACCATCCAACTCACCAGCACTGTCATGCTCTATATGTAAGTTTATCTTAGACTTGTTCATAGGTTCATAGGTTCATACTAGGCTATCTGCCCTAGGGCATTTATAAGCCTAGCCAGAGTGTGTTTGGCTTTCGCCACCCATTTTAAATTAATTTTGCTATGCCTTTTTTTGAGGTTAGTATACTGTGCCTCTGTCTAACAGTGACACAGAAGTGATAGCCGGGGTAAACCTACGATCTCCCATCCACTCATCAAGATTCCTCTTGAAGAGAGTCAATGTGGGACTCTGCCTAACCTGGACTGGGATTTTATTCCAGAGTGAACGGAGCCTCTGGGTTTTGAATCTGTCCCTACAGCATGTCCTATTTATTTCAGTGCTGAGGTTCAAGTCTCTCAAGCACGTAGCTCAATGGGATTTGGATTTTCTGAGGTGCAGCATGTCCATTAATTCCGGGTTGGACATGGCTTTATACGTCAGGCACAGATCGCCTCTGAGCAGGTGGTATGCCACTGAGTAGAGCTGGAGTTTCTTTAACCGGGCAGCATATGGCATCTGTTTGAGCCCTTTGATCCTCTTGGTGAGGTACTTTTGGGGTCTTTCCAGTTGCTGCAGGTGTCTGGTAAGGTACATTCCAAAAGGGGCATTGTACTCAATTATGGGCCTGATGAGGGATGAGTAAAGAGGCACGATGACCTCTCCTGATCTAGATGTGAATCCCTTCATGATTAGGTGGGCTATATAAAATGTTTTTCTAACCACTTTGGCCACGTGGTTGTCAAATGAGAGATTGCTATCAACTTGGGTCCCCAGGTTCCTAATGACTTCTTCTGTACTTAATGGATTACCACCTATGTGGTAATTTGTGGGCACTTTGTTTTGCCAAAGGGATGACTATACACTTTTGGCGTTTAGCTTGAGGCCATGGCTCTGGCACCAGTTGTCTGTTTCTATGAGGCCCTTTTGGAGGATGCTTGTGTCAGCTGGAGAGTTGATTATGGTGCCCAGTTTGCAGTCATCTGCGAACTTGGTCAGCCACAGTCCTTCCGTGTTGGCCTGTACCGAGAAATATATACCGAACAAGAGAAGTCCCAGGACTGAGCCTTGTGGGACGCCACTTGTAACTGGTTTGGAGTCTGACATGGCTCCAGCAATTCTAACCATGTGGGTTCTGTCCTTGAGCCAGTTTGCAACCCATCTAGTGACATAGGGGTTTATATTTAAGCTGGTGAGCTTATCTATAATGCCCGAGTGGGGTATTGTATCGAAGGCTTTAGCGAGGTCCAGGTAGGCTGTGTGGACCACCTTCCCCTCGTCAATGGCCTTGGTGACTGTTTCAAAGAAATCGACCAGGTTTAAGAGGCAGGATCTGCCCTTAACAAAGCCAAACTGGGTATGATCCAGTGTCTGTAGGTCCCCAATATCTTTATTTATGAGGTCCATGATGATCCTTTCCATAGCTTTGCAGACCAAGCTAGTCAGGCTTATGGGGCGATAGTTTCCAGGATCCGTTGAGGCACCACCTTTGTGGAGCGGGACCACTGTTGCTGTACGCCACTCTTTGGGTACATATCCTGTAGTAAGGCTAAGATTGAACAGTAGTTTTATGTTTGGGTTTAGCTCTTCTTGGAGTTCATGTAGGACGCAGCCCGGGACACCATCTGGTCCCATTGATGCTGTGTTTTTCGCTTTGGAGAGGGCGGCTCTTACCTGAGCATCTGAGATGTCAGGGGTAGCACTCTGTTGGGATAGTTATTTGCCCTTTGGTGGGGGGGGCGAACTTTGCACTCAACCTGGCAGCTAGCATCTTGGCAATGTCTGTGGGCTTGGTGTATTTTTTGTCATTTTGGACTAATTCTGAGCATATCTGGGAATTCCCACCCAGGTTCCTAACATAACTAAAGAAAGCCTTGTGATTATCCTTAGTGTCCTGTGTAATTTTTCTCTCGAAGCTGGCCTTAGACGATTTTATGAGTGCCCGTAGTTTTTTGCTAATACTGATCAGAGATGCCTTCCCTTTTTGGGATTTTGCTCTATCATGTAGTAGCTTCCTCCTTCTATTGTATAGTTTGTTTATGGCTGGGGTCCACCAGGCAGGATGTCTGCCTTTGGAGGATTTGGTCTTGGTTTTATTTGGGATTGCATGATCCATGCATTCCTGAAGGTGTTCATAGAATGCATTTATAAAGGATTCTGTGGTCTGGGCCGTATTTTCCACAGGCCCGGGGGCTTTGAAGGATTTCGCCTCGGTTTTGAGGCGTGTGAAATTTGCTTTAGAGAAGTTTTTCACTGTGGTTTTCTGGGCAGGGGGTGGGGTTGGAATGTGAATATCCAGTGAGATTAGTTTATGGTTTTCTCTTAGAAATAGCTAGAAACTAGAAAGATTAGATTAAGTGTTTTTCTGTGATGTCAGAACTGTACTACTGAATTATTTTAAGTATTTCTCTGTATTCTCTGAACTCTTGACTAGCACTGTGTAGTAAAAAGTATTTTCTTGTGTTTTGACTAATTGTTATTAAATATTTTTAAACCCTTTCAACTGTGGCTGTTTTGTAGAGATAACTTCAACTCTTTAGAGTACTTGCATGCCTTTGGTAAAATTGTACAAAGCCACTTCAATAGCTTTAACCCTGGGCTATACTACCAATTGGATAATAAATTTGCACAGTAATAATTGGATACCCTTTTAAGGGCCTTTGAGTAGCTGATAAATATTAGTGGGTGGTGGCAGCTGGTGCTACCGTATTGTCTGGGAAAAGGGGCACAGCTGAAGAACCTGTGCCAGCCTTCCCCAGGAGTGTCTGTGTGGTTATATAAACTCTTCTCAAAGTGTTTGTGTGTGTGTGTGTGTATGTGTGTGTGTGTGTGTGTGTGTGTGTGTGTGTGTGTGTGTGTGTGTGTGTGTGTGTGTGTGTGTGTGTGTGTGTGTGTGTGGGCTACTTGGGCAGGGACATGAAGCACTGGTTGGACAGAGAGGGTGCTGGAGGTTTTAGCTTTCCCACTAGGCTGAGATCTGGACCCTATGGCTGTGCCAGTGGGGAGTCTTATTGGGGAACTGGAGAGCAAGGGAGCGACCAGCCCTGGACTGACTGTGATCTCTGTGTGCTCATAAGGGAGATTGCACTTTACTGTGTGTATTTGTTATCCTTTCCTCCTATATGAGACACCCTTCACTGGTGTTAGTTGTGAGGATTGAGGTTCCTTGATTGCTGGGGCAGAGTGCAGGCATCACAGATGTTATGTTATAACAAACCCTGTAACACCAGCAACTGTTTCAGTTTGTAACACCGTCATGTGGGATATGTCTCTCCTTTTGCTCCCTGTCCCCAAATATGTCAGGCTTTGTTCAGATGTCTTGCAGTAAGAGGTTCAGAGGTATGGTATATCATGATTTAGTGACTTCACTCCTGATATCATCTTAGTGACTTAGCAGACTCCTGGAAGTGGTATGTGGCAGTGGCCATGTATATGGTCCCACACCCTGTACATTCTGTGGAAATCTGTACAGTTGAGAGTTATGTATGTCTGGCCATTGTTAACAGACTGTCAAGATTGTGTAGCAGTGTAGTGTGTAAATGTTTGTTGGGCTGTGTAAGGAGAGTGGCAGATGTGGGTGTCATAGATCCTTTTCTATCTGACTGTGCATGCTGCTACAGTTGCTGGTGGTCTATCAGGTGTTTGTAGGGACAGACTGAGAAACATCCCGTAACACCTCAGGATTCCCAGTAGACTGTGACTTGGGGCAGTATATGTTGGTGTAGTGTCTGACTAGCAAACAGGATATGTTTGTTCAAATGGTCATTATACTCTAGAGTTCAGTTGGAGTGCTGGTATGTTGCTGTTACTGTGGTGCAAATAGTTGTGGTGGACAATTTCCCCCAATGTCTGTTTTTCCCTACAGTTGCATCCCTGTAGTGCATGATATATTTGCAAATGCACAAGTAATTCCCTAGAGCTGATTTGGGGAAGTGTCGTATTGGTCTGACTGTAGTTCAGCATGTGCTAGGTGAATTGGTTGACAGCTCTCGATGTTTTCTCCCTTCTATTACATGACTGTGGTCATACATCTCCACTATCCAGATGTTTATAAACTGTCCAGATGCATGCCTAATATGTTGGTCAGTTCTCCATAACAGTTGTGGGTTTCTGACAAATCACTGGGATGATGTGAGCATTGCATAAGTAAATGATGACAATCATTTGTGTTTCAGACCTGAGATCTATCAGAAAATATATGTTAAAACAAACCATGTTACTCTAGCAGACTTCTGCACTTATAACAGCCATATTTCAAAGATGCCAATATTGTTTGCCCTTTATCGCCCCAGTTTGTTAGGCTTTTTGCAGATGTCTTGTAGTAAGAGGTTGAGTATATAGATAAGAGTACTACGGATATGCATCTTTCCCTTATGTTAAATTACTGTAGTGCATGATTGTAATGCACAGCATCCTGGGTTTGAGACTTGGCAGGGCTGATTATTTTGTTGCTGGGTAGAACAAGGGCTGATGGAGTCAGAGTGATTAAAGCACTTTTAAGCAGTTGTAAGTGGTTTTGCATGGTTTTGCACAAAGCTAAGCAATGCTACCAGACAGTTAAGTCCTCTTAGCTTCGCTTAGCACCGCTTCCTCCCACGCTTATTTTAATTAAAGAAAATAAAAAAAGGTGTTAGTAAAGTGGTGAAATGAGGGCAAGCAGGGGGTAAAATATTAGATAAACCAGCTAGGGATGTGCAGGATGGGTGTAGGAAAGGACAATAGCTCTACATTTCTACTGCAGCAACAGCTGTGACTGATGTGGAAAATTTGGAATTTACAGCCTCATATCCCAAAGGGAGGGGTGTTGATGATAAACATTTGCAGAATAATTTGTGGGTAGATTGATTAAATTCCCTGTATTTGGGGGCAAAATGTAGAGCTATGTATGGGGCAATGATTTTTTTGTGGGACAGATGCCCCTCCTTTTATTTAAGGTGAGAGTGGGATGTTGTGGAAGGGCTGTAGGTATGTTTGGGGAGGTAGGTTGGATAGGATAGGTTGCATTCACAGACATACAAGACAGTGGACAGGGGTGGTATATAACACATGAAGGGGTAAACACCTTTGACAGGGAGGATGGTTGGGAATCCAAAGCCCATGAGCCTCCAAATGGATACAGTGGGACTGAGGTCCCCACCCATGGGCAGTCACCATTCTACCTTCACGGCCCCGAAGGTGGCTGTTCTGGGGGCTGGACAACAGGGGGCAGCCTGCCCCTCCAGCTGCACCAGGTAGCCTTCCATCTGGCACAGCCATCCATCCAACTCGGAGTGGATGATGCTGTGCAACATACCCTGGAACATGTTGCGGGTGTCGTGCTCCTCTCTGAGCCCACATCCAGGGGGGGTGGGCCCCATCCCCCTGAGGCTGTTCCACCCAAAGGCGATGTAGGACCAGCAGAAGAGGAAGTCCTTGGTTGGGTCCTAGACATGCTGGGGCCTGGTGCCATGGCCAGATGAGGCAGAACAGGCAGATCCACCAGGATCTGTCTTCCCAAATGTGCTAATGTAGATTGGAATCTTGTTCCAGAGCATGGGCAGTCTCTGGGACAGGAATCTATCCCTCCAACACATCCTATTTATTGTTGTGGTGAGGTTTAGATCCCTTGAACATGTGGCTTGAGGCAATATGGTTTTCTTTACGTGGAGCATGTCCATCAATTCTGGGTTGGACATGGCCTTGTAAATCAGGCAGAGATCACCTCTGAGTAGGCAGTATGCAGCCGAGTACAGCTGGAGTTTCTTCAGTCGAGCTGCATAGGGCATCTGCTTGAGGCCAGTGATCCTCTTGGTGAGGTACTTCTGTGGTCTTTCCAGTCATTGCAGGTGTCTTGTAAGGTACATCCCAAATGGGGCATTGTACTGTATGATGGGTCTGATGAGTGATGCGTAGAGGGGCCCAATTACATCCTTCGATCTGGATGCAAACCCTTTTGTAATTAGATGGGCCACATAGAAGGATTTTCTAACCACTTTGGCAATGTGATTATCAAAGAAAAAGTTACTATCTATTTGGGTCCCCAGATCCCTTATTATGTCTTCCATATTTAGGGGGCTACAACCTATGTGGTAGTTTGTGGGTACTTCATTTTTTCCAAAGGGGATGACTATGCACTTTTTGGCATTTAGCTTGAGGCCATGGTTTTGAAACCAGGTATCTGTCTCAGTGAGACCCTTTTGGAGGATGTTTGTGTCAGCCGGAGAGTCAATTATAGCCCCTAGTTTGCAGTCGTCTGTGAACTTGGTCAGCCATAGTCCTCCTGTGCTTGCCTGTACCTCTGAGAAGTATATGCCAAACAGGAGGGGTCCTAGGACTGAGCCCTGGGGAATGCCACTTGTAACCGGTTTAGAGTCAGACCTAGCTCCCACAACTCTTACCATGTGGGTTCTGTCTGTGAGCCAGTTGGCAACCCATCTTGTGACGTAGGGGTTTATGTTCAGGCTGGTGAGCTTGTCTATAATACCTGAGTGGGGAATTGTGTCAAAGCCCTTTGTGCGGTCTAAGTAGGCTGTGTGGGCCACCTTTCCCTCATCTATTGTCTTGGCAACTGTCTCAAAGAAGTCAACCAGGTTTAGGAGGCATGATCTGCCCTTAACAAAGCCGAGCTGGGTAGGGTCCAGTGTTTGGAGGTTTCCAATGTCTCTGTTAATGAGATCCATGATGATGCACTTCATAGCTTTGCAGACCAAGCTAGTCAGGCTTATAGGGCAATAGTTCCCGGGGTCCATTGTGGCTCCACCTTTGTGGAGTGGAATAACCGTTGCTGTGCGCCAATCTGTAGGTATGTAGCCTGTGGAGAGGCTGAGTTTAAACAGTGTGTTTAGGTGAGGCCTTAGTTCATCTTTGAGCTCATGTAGGACGCAGCCTGGGACACCGTCCGGTCCCACTGATGCTGTGTTTTTGGCTTTGGAAAGGGCTGTTTTTACCTGAGTGTCTGTGATTTCAGGGGCACTACCTTCTTCTGGTATAGTTATGGGCCCTTTTGGGGGTGAGAGGGGGGTGAAGTTTGCACTGAACCTGTCTGCCAGGATGTTGGCTATATCGGTCAGTTAAGTGTATTTTGTGCCGTTTTGCACTAACTCTGAGCAGATCTGAGAATTGCCACTTAGATTCTTGACATAGCTAAATAATGCCTTGTGGTTATCTTTGCAGTCCATGGCAATTTTTCTTTCGAAGCTAGCCTTGGATTATTTTATGAGGGAATGCAGTTTCTTGCTGATACTGATAAGGAATGTCTTCCCTTCTTGGGATTTTATTCTTTTCTTTACTAGTTTCCTCCTTCTGTTGTATAGCTTGTTTATGGCAGGGGTCCACCAGACTGGTTTCCTTTTCTTGAAGGAGTGAGTCTTGGTTTTGTTTGGGATAGCATGATCCATGCATTCTTGTAGGTGCCCGTAGAGTGCATTAGTAAAGGATTTTCCAGCTTGGACAGCATTATCCTTTAGCATGGGGGCTTTGAAACTTCCCACCTCGGTCTTAAGTAATGTGAAGTTTGCTTTTGAAAAGTTTTTCACGGTGGTTTCTTGACCGAGGTGGTGGCGGAATGTGGATATCTAGAGTGATTAGTTTATGGTCAGATCTAACCAGCGAGGGGTTGACCTCCAGCGTTGAACACTGGTCGCCCATGTTGCTGATGACCAGGTTCAATATGTTGTCACCTCTGGTGGGGGTGTTGATCAGTTGATCCAGGGTGTTTGAGTTTATAAATTCTAGGAAATGTTGGGCAAGGGAGTTTGTACTTGAGTAGTTCTCCCAGTTAATGTTTGAGGAATTGAAATCACCCAATATCAGCATGTTTGGTAGAACCTTTATGTTTCCCAGTGTTTCCAGGAATGTGGAGTGGGTGTCCTGGGACATGGTGGGTGTTCTGTAGCAAGCTATAATTTGAATAACAGTTTTGCCATTGTTAGTTGCACGTGGATGATTTTTGAAGCATTGTGCTGTGCCACTAACCTGGAGGTGTGGGTATCCTTGATGAATATGGATACTTCCCCACCTTTTGTATTTCGGTCAAGGTTTTGTGGTTGAAATGTATGGTATTGGAGCCTTAAGCCAGGTTTCTGTTACTGCACATATATCTATTTTCTCCATACTGAGGAGTACCTCGAGTGCGTGCATTTTGAGGTTTAGACTTCTGGCATTGAGTAGCATTACCCTCAGTTTTTTGTTACTTGTGCTATTTACGGTGGTGGGTTTGTCTTTTGAGCCTTGCATAAAAAAGACACTATGGGGGTGGCAAGAGCCTTGGCCAGTATTCGAAAGCCTAAGGGTGACAGGTGCAAGTCGTCTCTAGTGAAGCAGCGTGGCTTTTTTAAGCATGTCATCCCAGGGTGACAGACACTGGATCCCCTTTGAATGACACCAAAAGCTTAGCCAATTGTTGAAACTAATCATTTTTTCTCTATACCGTGGTATCATTCTTAGTGAAGGCAAGATGCTACTCAGGGTCAGGGTCATACCAGCCTGGGCTATGTGAACAGAGAGCTCCTCCATGTCTCTTTTCATGTAGTCCAGGGAGGTATGGCTCAGGTCATTCACACCAACATGGACAATGACAGAGTCATATTTGTACTTGTTCTGGAGTGACCTGAGTGCTTGCGTTATGTGGCGGATCCTAGCACCTGACAGGCAGCTAACAGCAACCTTCTCCTTGTTCAGCCTAGTGAGTGGGACGTCAGTGTGCCTGACTATAGAGTCATCTATTACTAGTGTGTTGAGTATGTTATTTTGCCTTAAGGGCTGTGATTGTATGGCACACTGATTTTGTGAAGTATGTGTTTCATGGTTTGTGTTGGGAGGGTTGGAGGTTGCTTTGGTGTCTGCTTTAGAGGTCTCTGTTGCTCTTTCAGATTTTTATTTAGAGCCTCCGAGTATGTTTTCGTGTATTTATGTGTGTTTTTTTGCCAGTGATGGTTTCATAGGTCTATGTGAGACTGGTGGTGTGATGCAAGTAATTCCCTTCTCCTCTTGACTGCCTGGTCCAGTCTTGGGTTGAGAGAGGTTAGCCTCCAGTTTGATTGTATAATTTCATCTCTCGCATGTATTAGTGTTTGGTGGAAGGAGGAGAGGGTTGTCTGTGTACATGAGGTAATTGTAACATTGCTTCAAAATGCCCAGATTCACCAGTTGGACTGGAGAGTACACCTGAAACTGCCCTTTGGATATGCCTGGATAGGTACAGTGAACTGATTGGCCGGTAAGGTTGAATAGAGAGCCTTGTCCTTCTCTACAGTATAGGAGGGTCTAGTGCTAAGGTTTATTAGTGCTTGCTATGAGTTTTGAGCAAGTTCTGGGATAAGAAGTGAATGGTTTGAGTGCTTAAGTTGAAAGTTTGTCTAGTTCCAAGGGAAAAATTGAAGAGTAGACTTTGTTGAGCCGGGAATATTTATACCCTAGCTAACCAGCGCTGCCCGGCACGCAAAACCTTGTAAATGCGGGTTTTATAGCAGGGGAATGAAAGAGATAGAAATTAGCACAAAATGGCCAATAAACTACTAATTTCTTGGCTGAAACCACTCCTCCAGGGACAGACTCAAAGCTCCCTCTCTCACAGTGAACAGAGAAACTTCGTTCTATACAAGTAAGGTATGAGCAAACACAGAAACTTGTAACACAGTCCTTAATTCAGCACTAACCTGAAAACTGGACTATACTAGCTTAGAAAGGTGGGAAGGTATTTTTTTTTTGTTTTTTTTTTTTCAGAAAATAAAGTAGATACAATGGTCATTGGACCATTTTGAAAATGCTAAACTCAGCTAAGCAGTGCACAAATTCACCAAGTTGAGTTGAACAGTGCTTAAAGGGGTAAATGCTAAGCACTGCTTAAGAGTGAGTAAATCCACTTAGCTGAGCTAACTGCTGCTTAGAATTTATGTCTAAGCAATGCTTAAACCGGCTCAGCATAGCTGAGCACGGCTTAGCATGGCTCACTTTTTATTTTTTAAAAAATCAGGATTGTAGATTAATTCATCATTACTAACATATTATTAAGAGTATATGGTTTACTTTACATGATATCCCCCTATGTGCTTTCATTACATTGCCTTGGGGTGTGACTATACTGTATGGGACACTTGTGTATAAATGGGTGATTTCACATGTTATATGCACTCACACTTCCATTTTGGACCAGCTAATCTACCCTGGGTGATAAATATCACTTACTACATAATTTAACATAAAAAATAATTTTAACAATGCTTTCCCATGTAAAAATAAAGTGCCTGTCTTAGTACTCAAACCATGAACACCTGCATGCAAAGCCAGGTTTCTAACCACTACACTATCTTGCTGCTAGGATATTAGCTATACATTTTTATTTAACTGCTATGAGATGTTTAAGCAATGCTGAGCTGAAGACCGTAATGTGCAAACCCACTCAGCTACACTTAAACTTAACTTAGAACAGAAAAAAATAATAATAAAAGCACTATAATTACATGTATCAATACTCCTTGTCAGCTACAGTAAGGGCCATTGTAAGGGGACAAATAGGAACAGATTTTAAATATTGCTCTTACAAATGTAGAAAGTTGATAGAATAATAGGTTCTGCATTAGCATGACTTTTCCGAAGGATGTGGAGTCTTCAACTCAAATGTTTGTCATTATTTAATGGCTCCAATCTTCTGCTATTTGCCAGGTATGGACAGATATTTGGGGGAACACACCAAAAATATGAGGCAGCCTACCTCTCAACTTTACAGATTTTTGCAGAATGCCCAGAATTTTGTCTCACATTTCTGGTTCATTTCTCATATGATTGTGGTTTTCTAGCAAGTCATTGGCATATCATTCAGGGTTTAAGTCAGAAAATAATGGCAGACATTTCAGTTTCAGACTTCATACCCTTCTGAAAAATCTGTGCTAATGCAAAACCTGTTATTCTATCAACTTTCCAAGTTTGTAAGAGCAATATTTAAAAGTGTTCCTATTTGTGGGCCTTTGCCCCTCATTACTTATGGCTTTGTCCACATTTCTTGCTCTAAGAGGTTGAGAGGTATGTGAGGCAGATGTGGACATTCTGCAAAACATGTACAGTTGACGGCTATGACTGTGTGGCACTTTTGCAATGCAGGGGAGTGTGTGACAGTACCTGTCACACACCCCCTGCATTGCTTCCTATCTACATAGTTGCTTTCAGTGTCCAGGGACACTGAAAGCACTTGGAAAGTGCTGTACGGCACTTTGACAATGCAGGGGTGTGTGTGACAGTACCTGCCACACCCACCCTGCATTTATTTAATGATCTCGAATCTATTTCAGTGTCAGCAGACACCGTTTTACTATTTTATTTGCTTTCAGTGTCTATGGACACTGAACTGTATTTACAAAGTGCCGTATGGCACTTTGAGAGTGCAGGGGGGCATATTAGATGTGCAGGCACTACTTAAACATGTCCCCTGCACATAGTAGTGTTCATGTCCACTTAGGCTTAACAGTAGCATGGCTTCATGAATATGCAAGGCATGCTGCTGTTAATGCTGTGCAGAAATGGACATGAATAGCACTATTCCTGCACAGAGTTTATTGAATCCTGGGGTATGCATATACCATTTAGGTTCACATAAGACCAAATAGTAGAAAGCCCAAAAATTCTTAGCTGCACTGTCCTGAAAAATTAAGGAGTCAATCCATCAGACATTTGTGTGCTTGGCAGTCATAGACATTGAACATGGCAGTTGTAGTCAAAGAGACATTCATAACAACAGCCTCATAATCAGCTCAGGTACTTAGAAAAGTAAAAAGAAATCCCAGCTACCCAAGAAAGATATGTTGAAATGTTCAAAACATGTCTAATCAGCTAAATCCTTCCAAATTAGGTAACAACTAAGCATGTTGTTGATCTAATGGAAAAATATATCTCCATATATCTGTAGGGCTATAAGTTAGCACAACCTTTATGTACTTATTTTAACTAAAATCAAAGAACATTGGTGAAAACTAAAAAGGCTTTAACTGAGCTAGCACACTGAGTTAACAAACTCTTCAGAGGTTAAAAACTATTTAATGGAAGCAGAAATATATCGAAAAATCCCTCCCTCCTGTTATTTAATTAACCTGTAAGAAAACAACTTTCCAAGGGAGATCAACATTTAAGTCATCAGGTGCCAAAGTTTTAAACTGTAAAATATACATAACTACCATTCCATCTAACAATTGAGATCTGCACATCTCTGTATGTTGTGATAGCTGAAACAACTGCTTCATAACAACAACAAAACAATAATAATAATAAATGTAATACATTTTCACCATGATATTTCCATAAGTGCTCTGCCACATAATTTTCCATATTGTTGCTCCTGCCATCTTTAAGATGTTTTGTGACTCTTATTTTTACCATTCTAGTAGTTTTACCTATAAGCTAATCATTATAAGAACTTTAAACACTGCTGTGCTAGGTGGTTTGTTGTCTCCTGCATGGGTATTTTAGTGAGTGTTGGGTACTTTTTACAATTATGGGGATCTCCAGCTGACGCTCATTATGAGGCTTTTGTTTCAGATATGACATATCTTTCCTCTCATTAAGTCTGAATAAATGGAAATTATTTCTGCTTTGCCAGATTTCAAGGTCTTCTAACTTAATACTGCATGGTCTGAATGGTTGCCCAGTTATTGACTGTAGTAACTTTGGATTGTTGCAGGTGGCCTGCACAAAACCTGCCATCTTCATAAATCAGATTTTGGCTGTGGAAATCTCAGTGTTTGTTTCTGTAAGCTGGACTATTGCTCTTGAATATTGTCATAAGTAGAATAATGCTATCCAGTTTGACTCCACTGTGCCTTAGTCATAGTCTGAAGGACACGTTCCCACATTCTGTCTGCCTGATGTAATTCTTGAGTGGTCTGCACCAATGGGACAAACACAGAATGCTGGTTTGATTCAATGTACTTATAATTGATTAAACAAGTGTGTGTTTTAGGAAAACTATCAGAAGTGTAGATTATATTACTTCCATGTCACAGTACAGTAAAACTAACTATGCCCATTGCAGTATCAAGATCCACCCCCTCCTGTGGAATAAAGATCTTCTAGTGGACACCCTGTGCCTTATCTATTTAGATCACTACTTAACAACTTCAGCAGCAATATGTTATATGATATCAGAAGGAAAGGTAAGTTAATGACACCAATAATGACATTCCTGATGAATATGTATTCTGTGTGCAACTTTCAGAAAAATCGAAGAAAAAAGGATTATGGTCATGAGGTTATCTGCCAAAAATATTCTGTTGGTTTGGATTTCAACAAAGTAATCACGATTGTCTTACTTTATTGTAGTTCAAGAGTAAAAACCCAGAATGACTTTCAGATTTAGAATTTCATACAAAATATCAATAATAATAATCATGTTTCTGTATTTTGTATCTTGCTCTCACAAGGTAAACATCTTTTTTGAATTTCATTAAAAAGGCACTGAACTACCAGTCCGTTTCACGTTTTGATTTACTGCAAGTCAGATTTTCACTTAGAATGGATCTCCTACAATCACCAATGTTTCTAAAGCTGGTCGATAACTTGTCTAAAAACTGAAAACCTTCCTGAAATCTGAACTGCATATGTCTCTCTGTGTAGAATTATAGACAAACCAGAGAAAGAAACATGTAAAACAGTCTACTTATTGCAGGTGAAGATGCTATAAAACATTTAATACTTTAACATCATACAGGAAGAGAAAGGTAATTTTTCAGCCATGGGGGAGATACTTAAAACATAATGTCAATGAAAAAAACTATCATTTGTAAGACATTTACTCTTTACGAGGATTTAATAGACTTACAAAATTGCTATTGATGATTATTCAACTGAGCTAATGTGCAGCAGAAAAGACTGTGAGGTTGTGGTATCTTGGTGTTTTTGAAGGTATTGATTATCACTGGGTAACCACAGAGCTCGTAGTTTCGACAGTTGGACAGAGCAGGATTTACTAGTATCCCTAAATATCCAGGAATGCCCTCAATAGACAGATGAGATTTCATGTGTACAAAGTTTGTTGTATAGATTAGAAAACTTATAATGAGGTCAAATGAAAGAAGCAATGTAAGAAAAATGCACACATCATTGCTAGATGCAGTTAAGTTTAAGGAATGAGCAGAAAATGTACTTTATTGGCTAAACCTGGCTGACTAGCTAGAAAATTTGAAACAGAGGAATGAAGTCTATAATGTATAAGTTTTATTTTATTTTATTTTATTTGCTTTTGTTTACTGGGCAAGTCTGAGTGGGCTGAGCAGTCCCTTTATGGGGGAGGCCTGGGTAGAAAAGCTCCACTAATAACATCTAAAGCATAGTACGTGTCATCACAATATAACAGCACATAGAAATATGCAGTCTGTGCCAGTGACATTTTATACACATTGACCTATGTTTTTGCAGAACTTTTAGGTTAAAGTTTTTCTTTTTAACTACATTTTATTTAGATTAAAAGTTAAGGGAGTGTTTCATTGAGGTAAGAGGAGAAGAAGTTAAGTGTAAGAGAGGAGAGATGTTAGGGGGGATTTAGAAGAGAGATGGTTTTGGAAACAAGGAGTTAAAGGGGCATTTTTTGTGAGACAGAGGAGGATTTGTGAGTAGATGAGGGCAAGGGGAGCTATAGAGATTTGGTTGGATGTTGAAATAAACTAATTTTGCATGACATCCTTGGTCTATGTTGGATCAGATTAGGTGTAGGTATATTTTACTATTGGAAGAAATAATGCCTAATGTCCGTAAGTTACTGTTTTGGCTACTGCATTCATAAACAAATTTTGAAGTCCTGTAGTAGAGAGTTGTAGAGTATATTATGCATGTAGCCCAAATGTAGAATGATTCATAAACAGTCCAAATTCTACAGACCACTTAAAGGTGCAAGTTCTGCTTTTCCAACCTCAGTCTCCTTGCTAAGAGGAGTAAGGTCATACTTTTCGAACCTCATCCTCCTTGCTAAGAGGAGAAAAGGGACATGTAAAAATATGAAATAAATAGTCCTGACAAAGACTGCTAGGAGGCAACTGACCTTAAAAAGATTTTAAAAAGTTCTGTTTCCTGCTGATGTAGTCCACTTGGAGCTCCTAAACTAGTAGTATAGCAATCCTACATTGATAGCTGCTTGCCTTCCCTCAGTAGAGCTCGCAGACCATATATAAGATGAAATCTATTTATAGAAAAATGCTTTTATGTTTCTGTTTATAAATTAGAGCTTTTTATACAGTTTGCTTGGCTTCTGCAGTGTGTCATTCAGACTATGTTAGATAGGCTAATAATGTGAATGTGTATAAATCGGGATGTGTGTTGTTTTCCAAGGAAGCAATCTTCAACAGACACATATACCCTAAGCATGTAGAGAGAAAGGTCATTCCCCACATCACAGTGACCACCTTCAGATCTGCAAACAGTACCTACACTTGTCTGAAATCCAACATGACAGCCACTGTGTACACTGTATTATCTGTAATGCTGATACTTGCATGACAGTGGTGTCTCTGCATTAAGATGAGCTCAAATAACCAAGCATCAGGTGACTGATTCAAAAGATGATGATGTCTAAAACACTGATTTATTTTCCTTATGAAGTAACTGCTGTTGGAACTTCTGAATGTCCACTAGCTGTGATTCCATTGCTTTGGAACATTACTTCTATGATCATATGTGTGCAGACATGGAGTTAATGTATACAAGGTTGTAGGTAAGGGAGGCATGCTCCGACATGGTAGTGTGTTTGTAAGTGTGTGTAGGGGGTGGGGGTGGGTGGGGAGCTTGCCTCTCAGCAGAAAATGCTTACAGTTGGAGATTTCACTCTGAGAATTTTGGGCATTTGTGTTCAGTCTTTGGTTCCTTGACATCTTTTTAGCTGTGATTTCATAGTGGATCCCATGACAACTTGCATATTTACCTAACCAAATACAGATGTAGCAGTATTTACAAATATTTCCTGCAAGGCACTCTCTACATTCAAACTACATACAAAAAAAATCTTCCAGTGCCAAATTACACCCTTTAATTAAAAGTCCGAACACTGCAGCTTTAGTTGTATGAAAGATCAATGGCGCACTGTTCATGGATAGAATGATTTATTAATAAAGGCAGGAGAGCAGACCTATGCAGAAAGACATTGCACATGAACATAAATTCAGTCCAGTCGGCAAGAATTCTATGCAACTCCAAGAAAGTTCATGAAAATCCAATAAAACATTTATTTGGTTTACATAGCAGGTAAGCGCTTTCGCCAACAGGCTTCCTCAGACCATTAACAAAGATCACAAATAACACTGCTCCTTATATAGCTCATCAATTAATTATGCAAATAATTGATGACATCATTACCTACAATAAAATATGATTCTAAAAGGGAAATTTGACATGCAAAGAAATGTATGCAACATATCTTCCATATTATATCAAAATAACAATAATACTAAAGGTATACTTAAATAAAATAAATAATTAAAACACATATTATTGATGAGCTATATAAGGAGCAGTGTTATTTGTGATCTTTGTTAATGGCCTGAGGAAGCCTGTTGGTGAAAGCGCTTACCTGCTATGTATACCAAATAAATGTTTTATTGGATTTTCATGGAATTTCTTGGAGTTGCATAGAATTCTTGCCTACTGGACTGAATTTTTTTTCATGTGCAATGCCTTTCTGCATAGGTCTGCTCTCCTGCTTTTGTTTTTACTTTTTCAAGATTAATCACAGGGACTGGTTTGGGAGCGTTCACTTCTTGGTGGTTTCTGTTATTTATCATCTTCTAGAATGATTTATTAATGTTTAAGACAAGCTTGGCTCCATGGCACAAAGGGACGGAACCCTTGTTGCAGCACAGGTGACTGAGATTCAGTTAGTGGCTGGAGCACTTAAGGTGCCAGGAAGTGAAGGAGAGAATCGAAGGGTGTGACTCCCAATCACCTCTCTCTAGGGGGTAGGGTAGGTAGCAGATGCACAGTATGCACCTAGGAAAGTGCAAGCAGTGTAGACTGCCTTTTGTATGTCCACCTTCAGCTCTGTGAGCTAGATGTTCACAGGGAATATAGGGCTTAAGTTGAAAACCCTCAATCACCCTCAGATGGATGCTTGAATAGTGTCCATTCCGAGTCGCCCCATAACCCAGTGTTAAGGAATTAATTGATTGGCTGGGAGGGAGCTGATGGTCAACAGCCAGCAGAGGCAAAAGGTGCCAAACAAAAATTAATAAATGTTTGAAAAGATGCTGTCATGGCTTTGGAGCTGCCTTTATATGCATAATATAAAAAATGAAGGTGTCTGGTATTGCTCTTTCTATTATTAATTAGAGCCTTGTGATGATACACACACACACACACACACACACACACACACACACACACACACACATATATATATATATATATATATATATATATGTGTGTATGTATATATAAAGTGAATGTGCTGTTTTTAAAGCCTTTTATAAATATGTATTAATTTAGAGTACATGCAATGTATAGTAAAATACTTGATAATTGCTGGAAAATAATTTGTTTTTGGCCCATTCTGAAACTCAGGCATTACAGATCAAACTGAGAAGTACGTGGAGCCAGAGTTAGAAAAGATGCACATGGGACTTGGTCAAACTAATTGTGCCATACTTATCTTTCTCAGCAGCTACAACTCTCAGAAGAGACCCCTCATGTCAAGAAAGTGGCCAGTCCACTATGGTTACCACCTAGATAAGAAGAAAAATTAACTGCTCTAAAACTTTATTTAGCTCATTTGGGACACTCTTGGTCATTTAATTGAGATTCTCTCAAAGTAACATTTGATGTAAGTAAACACCTAAAACATTTTATCTGGATTATTCAGTCCACTAAACTTTCTGAATATGAATTTCAAAGACATAATTTAAATACGTAAAGAAAAAATAGTAGTTGTAGAAATCTGAGATAACATAGGACAAGGTGTCTAAATAATCCTCCTTCTCATTCTCACTGTGACACCCAGAAGCAGTATCACTCAAAATGAATGTGTTTAGCAGTCATATTCACTGAACTGATAACAAACCTCAATATGAACTTAGACTAACATTAATAGGTAGTGCATTACACACAGGTGATGGACATGCTCAGGGTACGGTCAATACAAGCCCAAGCAATGCCATGCAGTGGCAAAACTAGTTCAGCATAAAGCACATGCTAATAAGTTCACAATGACATGGAAATGATGAATAGTAACAACAGGAGGCCAGCAAAAAAATGTGTCGGATGGAAAGAAAAACAGTAAGAATGATACATGAGTATCAGACTGAATAATGCTTTATTGTACAGACCGGTTTCGGCAAACCAATGCCTTCTTCAGTGTTGAAATAAATTAAAAATGCAACAGTGAAACCTCATGAATATTTACAGACCCCCCCCCCCACCAATGAGATCATTGGTATATTCCCACTAGTGCTAATACATAAATTTGAAATCAAAAAAGAATCAAGTTAATGAAAACCAAAAAACATATATAAAAAACAAAAATAAATATGACGTGACCACTTGGAGACAAAATTCCTCCCTGTCTAACATATTACAGGAATAAAAAGGCATAGCAGACAGACATCAAATGAACCTGATACCTGATACAGTCACATAATTTAAGATGGGACCAGAGAAACAAAGAGAAATAACTGTTCAATATAAATGTACAATAATGTCCCCAGGAAAAGAATATATCCCCAGGAATAAAACATATACTGTGTGAATAGGCATACACCAAATGAAACCAAATACTCAAGAAAATACTCAAAAAATATATCAAAAAATGAATGAGCAACAGTAAAACCTTCCATTCATAAAAATTGTGGTTACAAATGGTCATTGAGTCCTGGTGAGAATAACGCACCCAATGTGATGATCCAGTATTTTTCTTTGTGATTAAGTATATTATGCCATCCCTGAAGATTGCTACGATCGCCAATAATCCTGTCTATAATCATAAAAGTAAATTGTGCATCAGGATGTTTCAATGTATGGTGATATAAAAGCGTTAGTTTCCTTCTTAGTCTTAATATCAGATCTATGTTCATTAATATGCATTCTGAGTGGTCTGGAAGTCTGGCCTACATAAAAGGCTTGACACCGACAGGTTGCCAGATAGACCACCCAGCTGCTGCTGCAGTTACCAAACATTCTGCACTGATACACTCTACTAGTAGGTTTCACTGTTGCATTTTTAATTTATTTCAACACTGAAGAAGGCATTGGTTTGCCAAAACCGGTCTGTACAATAAAGTATTATTCAGTCTGATACTTATGTATCATTCTTACTGTTTTTCTTTCCATCAGACACATTTTTTGCTGGCCTCCTGTTGTTACTATTGAATACTTTGGCTGTGCACATACCTATGCGCGTAGCATCATGTTTGGTTATGGAAATGATGAATCCCATACAAATGATCCACACAGATTATGCGAATAATGGGGCCCAAAATGGCGGAATGATTCCTAATCATATAAAAAGAGAGCATATCACTTTTGAATACCGTGATCTGTGTTGTGCAGTTGGATCAGTGCTAGGAATACTATTAACGATGACACAGTAACATGTGTTGGGAGCCACCTTCAGAGCCATACTATGCAGTGTGGCATATCATAGCCCTCTCTGCCACCAGAAGAAGCACAGGTAGACTCTGGCATACCAATAACTCACAGACCAACATACTGTGCAGTGATTTTGTGACAACACTTATACTATAAGGGGCATACATGAGATATGTCACCCAAAAGCAGAATCAAGGGGAATGTATAGAATTCTCATTCATAGAAATAGAAAGTTATTTGCCATCTTAGCTATGGGGACCTTCTAGTGACCTACAGCAGCTATTTTATGGATACTGTATATGTTAACCAACTGAATCCTAAACTAGTTACATGATATAAATCTACTTGTGGAGGACCATATCTGATTCCCCAGGATAATGGAGAAGAGAACTAATACCATGTAAGCATTTTTGCATCCATTGTGAATTGTTTTATTTGCAATTTTTTTAGGGTTACCACATTCTATTGTACACCTTTATTCATATTGTTTATATAGAAAACACCCTGATTTTTTCTTTGTTTCTTTCCCCTTTTGAAAAAAAAAATGTCACAGAATAATTTCTTTCTTTCTTTCTCTCTCTTAATCTCTCTTACTTATTTTCCTGGTCTTTAAATTGGTGTTTTTTTAATATAAAAACAACATAATTGAACAAAAATGTACAACACTCCAGTCAAACCACAAGTCCTAAAAAAGAA
This sequence comes from Protopterus annectens, assembly GCF_019279795.1. Classification (NCBI taxonomy): domain Eukaryota; kingdom Metazoa; phylum Chordata; order Ceratodontiformes; family Protopteridae; genus Protopterus; species Protopterus annectens. The sequence continues at coordinate 1,532,076,169 of NC_056741.1, read as the reverse complement.
GCCAATGTTGTACTGCTTCATTAATTGCACATTAGCAGAAATCATCATTCTATCAGTGAAAATCTTAGCTAAGGATGGAGGCTAGGAGAGAGTACAACCTATCATTTCAATGACCATAGCAAAGTAATCATCCCAACTGCAGTTTCCCCCTTTCTTTCTTCAAGGCTACACACTGTCCCCCACTCACTAAAGTGCAGCCCCATTTTTGACATATCTTCTTAACCTTCCTCATCATCTCCCACTCTTGCTTCCTCCTCTCAGAATCATCTTCCCACTTCATTAGGCAGCAGCCTCTTTGTCCCTCCCACCATACAGCTTCTTCTTTTGCTGCTAGATCTGTAACTAATAGCTTTGCTTAATTTCCATAACAGTTAGATGACCTTGACACTTCCATTTCATAATTATGGCTTTTTTAGCCATCATAATGATTATTCATGCAAAGCCCTGTGTCTCCTTGGGTATTCCATTAAATCAACTGCAAAATGTAAGTCCTTGGTCAAACATACTTTTCTTCCTGTCAGTCTTTCAGTTAATGAATGAAGCTATTTAACATACTTTCAGGTTTTTGACAATCCTAGAAAATGTGCATCCAAGTACTTTCATTCCCCTAGCCGATCTCCAACAACCTGCATTTGCCACTGGAAACATCTTGGATATTTTACTCAGTATATAAAAGGTTTTGTACAGACATTTCCATGCAAAGGCCCTAAACCTTCTTGATTTTGTAGCATACCTAATGAATTGATTAATCTTTTCCTGATTCTCTTCAGATGTCAGACACCTTATTTCCTTCATCCAATATCTCATTTTCTCGACCATGTCCTCTTTCAGTTAATTCAAAACCATATAGTCTCCAGATAAAGTCCCCTTAACTAAAACCTTACCTTTCCTCACATCCCCAATAAAACTTATTAAACTCAGAATTTAGTGTTCTTCTCCCTTCCACCCATTAGTTTTTTTCTGCACCATCATAGCTCTCTAGCACTCCCATATCTGGTTCTCATTTAAACTCGATTCCTTTTTCACTTTTCCCCACATCTTAATTCTAATCCCAACCTTCATATGCTTCTGCTTTCTCACCTGTGCTTGCCTTTTATTCCATCTCCACAATATCGTTTGTGCCTCCCTATCTCCTTTAGTCCCTCCTGTATGCAGCACATATTTCACTGCTTCACCATACACTCCAGCAAACAATGCTCACTATTGACCTCTCCAGCTCTTGTGGTATGGGACCAACTAGATACTCCCTGGGGAATTCAGGTAATACCTCCACAAAATCATAGCCTTCTTGCCACTTCCTACAACCCGCCTTTTACTACAACCTTGACTGGGGGGGGTTCGAACCCTAGACTGCAATCTCACTAGCTCAAAAGGTAGCACACTTTCCTTTAGTGCAGGGGCTATGGGTACTATTCAACACAATAGGTAGTTGATTTCCAATACTGACAGAGCAGTGCAGCATGGGGTGTTGCATTCCTGGGTGTGCTGTCCTTTAGATGATATGTTAAACTGATGCCTGCCTGAGTTGGTGGTAGCTCAGGTGTATGTAAAACATCTTACTGCACTAAATTAAAAGACTAGGGGAAGTTTCCTGGTGCACCAGCCACATTTCCCCTAGTCATAATGAATACTACTTCAGGTGTCCCATGAAAGCGGAAATTGGTCTAGTGTGACTAACCCAATCACAGTTTGCAAATAAATAAAGTAACATGAAAAAAGAAATAACATGTCCAACTAATAGGCTAAAAATAACTCTTAAAGTCAGCAAACTCGAACCCCCTTTCTCTATAGGCAGTAACACCAATTTCCATGCCACCCTTGTCTGATAGCCATCCCACAAAAAATCCTGTTATCTACTGCTTAATTTTCTTATGATATCCTACTTGAGGTAGCCTTTCTCTATAGGCAGTAACACCAATTTCCATGCCACCCTTGTCTGATAGCCATCCCACAAAAAATCCTGTTATCTACTGCTTAATTTTCTTATGATATCCTACTTGAGGTAGCCACCACAATGCTTGCTCTGGGTACAAAATGTGTGGTGGTCTCACTCACAATTGTAATCTGCACTGTGGTCTGATTGAAGTGGTAGTACACTTGCCATTTTAAGCAAACACCTTCTCAAAGGTAACTCTACATGACTGTATTACAGTATGTCCCAACCCCCCTACCACATACTTAATTGTGGTATTCCTCCATAGACATTTATTATTTGTTGTTGGTTACATATTGACTTAAAATTTTATGTTATTGTCTGTGACTTCCCTTGATATGCTTTACCCCAAATTATTCTAAAAGTTCCTATAATCTAGGTATAACAAAATAGCAGGGGGATAACAGGCAAATTTACCTACTTCCCCTTTAGAGCACAAATATCTCTGACACCCTCACCCTTCATTTAGTCCTGTCATTCTCCTTGATAATAACTCGTTAATAAATTGATAAACCTCTTTAGATAACCCCAATTTTACAAGACAAATCAATAATATCACCTTATCTAGTCAAATGCCTTTTCTGCATCTAAAGATAATAATAATAATAATAATAATAATAATAATAATAATACTTTCAACTTCTTTACTTGTGCTGCTTGCATTATTTGTAGAGCTTTTATAATTCTATCAGCTGTCTTTCTTACCCTCTAAAAACCCACAGTGATCTAATTGAGTAAGTCTTGGTTTCAGAGTTGCCATCACTTTGCTAGTGCCATCACAATGAATTTATAATCATGATTCAACACAGATATGGGTATGCTGGAAGGGGAAAGAAGCAGATCCTTCCTTTCCTTCAGAATAACTGAAATAACTGTCTCTTTCTACATGGCTTGTGGCACCACTCTTATCATCAATTCATTCACCATCTTTCTCGAAATATCAGTCACTCTATCTTGAAATAATTCTCAGTCATCAGTCACTAGCCCAACACTACCCAGCTTCTTGCCTTTTACCATTTCACTTCATACTAACCATATTTCCTCCAATGATACTTCACTAGTCAACCTTTCCTTTTTTTCTCCTATTAATTTTAGTATGTCTAACTTTCCCCACCATAACTACTCATCAGTTTCAGTTCTCTCCTGAATCAGATCTTCCAAATAATATCACTGTAATAGCTTTTAGACTCTTTTAATATATCAGGGAGCAAACATCTCATGTCTCCTGCTATTCTAATTCTCAGCTTGAACACCATCATCTCTACATCCTTTTGGTGTAATCTAACTGTCAACATGTTCAGCAACTTTGGGCTATTATTAAAGTAAACCTGCCCCATATTCAGTCTCTTTAATTTTGTATTCCTATTTCCTTCTGGAATGCCTGCTTAATTTCTTTACCCTCTTTCACCCACCCCTTCACCTAATTGATCCCTTTTCTCTTGTTGGAGCTTTACATCCTTTAGCAACTCACTTATATAGCTCACTTCTTTCATCTTTCTCTAAGTCTTTAATATAATTTGTTCTTTTATCTGCCTCTTAAATATATATTTACTCTTTCCACCTTCAGCTACAACTTCCTTAATAGTCTGTTCCACCCATTTCTTGTTCTGAGTGCTTTCCATTGTGTACACTGGAAATTGTTAACGTCTCATTAAATCTCCTTGAATTCCCAGCCGCAGTTTTATCTGCGCTAATGTATTATCCAGCTTGATATCATTTGCCCGAACTGCAGGACATCAAATGGCTGATGTGCAAACTCACGATTCCTAAGGGGGCAGGAAATTGAATGACAAGCGGTCGAACTAGGTTAGTCAAGAAAGTGATGTGCAGAGACTGTGGTGGGAGGTTGATCTTCAGTGAGGAACAGGGAAGTAACCCATTTCCTCACTGTAGTGTGATCTCAGAGTTGGTACATTTAAGTAGTGTAGTGTGGGGGCAGAGCCCCCCATATGGGGGTGCAGGGAGGCATAGCCCTCCTCCAAAATAGTAGAGGTGAGCTAACTGCCATGTCCATAAGAGAGGAATGTCGACATTATGGAATGCACTTTATTGTGCAAACTATGTTCAACATTCCTCTGTTTTGATATGTTAGGTTTAGATGTGATTTTTCGGTCGAATGTACATTTGGTGTTAGTGCATTCAACCTTATCATGGTAAACCTATTATCCACTATGGTAATAGGTTCTACAGATACTTTCATTATATCTGGCACATTTTCTATATTAACATAGCCTCTATCTAGTCAAGACCAGCCCTGATGTCCAAGGGAATAATATTTAAATCTCTTATCCCCTTCCAATCTTTATTTATGTTCCTAGACATCAGCATATCCAAGCAGATTAAATAACTTTCTCAACACCACTCTTCTGTTGCAATGCTCCTCATAAGGAGTACCTTGGCTAAAATCCTTCTTATTTGTGATTATATTCCACTTTTCTAGTACTAAACACAACTACTCTTGAAAGATTATTATTATAGTATAATTCCCCTCACCATTTGAACTGCTGCCCTAGGGGAGACATACACCGCTACCTCCATCACTTTTTTCCTGCATTGTCCCCTTTAATCCATCTCTATGCCCCGTTTCATCATATTGCTTCTCCTCTACTACTCCAGCTATAGTCCTCCTAGCTAATGTTGCCACTCCTCTCTTTCTCCTCCTTCCCAGCAAACTTCAGCTAATAGTTAAAACCTCCATCTCTTAAGCTTTTGGTGTTCAACTTTCCCCGGATGTGTCTCTACTCTGGTCACTATATTTACCTTAACTCTCCTAAGATATTGCAAAATCCTATCTGCCTTAACCTGGTTGGCTAAACCATTTCTATTCCATGTTACCACTCGAACTTGCAAAGCTGTATTTTCAAATTGTTCCCACTTTCTTGTTGTAGGATTTAAAAATCATTTCAGGAGCAAACTGTCCTCTCCCAGACTTCACCTGTTCTGTCCACATCCACCATTTTCACAATACCTCCCTATCTCTCTGTAAAATTGTATATTGAATCATATTGGATCTAAGCACTTTACTAAAAATATTACAAAGCCCCTCCCCCCTTATAACTATATACAAACTACTTACAATTCCACAATTCCTTACAAGGTCAGAGTTTTACGATTTCTTCTGTTGTCCCCTTTATACCATCTGTCAGCCATAAGTTACTATTAGCATGGGTTGGTGTCTGTCCCCCATTCCTACCCCATACACCTCCCAATAACCATCTTATCATCTAACACACACACACACGCACACACACACACACACACACACACACACACACACACACACACACACACACACACACACACACACACATTGTTTTTTCCAAATAATGCAGCCAGACATAACTACTACTACTTTACTTCTCCTGTTCACCTCATCAGTTATGTGTAACACTCACCTTCATCAACACTGAACTGCACTGACTATTATTTCTACCTAAAGCAACAAGAAAAAAGGAAAGGAAAAAGGGGCAAAATGCATGTCTCTTTTTTGCTCCCCATGACATATTGCAACACCCATATAAAACAATTCCTATTATTTCTTAGTTTATAATACACGTGTTATACAAAATAAATTTCCCCAACACAAGTTTCTTATTCTCTTAACCCAGTCCTGCATAGTTGAAGTCTCTTTGCAGATCATATCATTCAGCACTTTTATCAGTCTTGATTGTGAGTCTTTGGCTAGCAAGGTATCGCTCCAATGCCCCGTAAAATTATCCCATCATTCAGCACTACAACCATTGCACAATCCTCTCTGTCATCATCTATCCAAACTGGAGACAAACGAGAAGAAATAAGTATTGCAACACTCACAGTTCTGAAGGTGCTTCATCAACTTGACTTATCAAAAACATTAGGGATGACAATACTAATATGCAGTCACTTCCCCAAAGGAAATAAAGTGCATTGTTCCTGCCACCCCATCAACCACTTGATATAAGTATGGCAAGGTTTGAACCTTCTCCCATGCTCTATTCCTTTGTGCTATTGATCTGCCAAGTCATGGTAGTTGCAGACACTCTTAAGTAGACCCCCTCATGTCTCCTCTTATGTCCACATAAATTCAGTATCCAACTTTAAATTCTCCATGTGTTTCACTGAATGGAATTGTTTCACAATTTAATTTCAGTCCCATGGTTACATAAGTGAAAATCATCCAAATCCCTTATTCATTTGCTAGTTGCTCAGTTGTCACTTAGTAATTCTATCTACCAGAGTAGCTTTGCTCCTTTATTCTTTTCTGGGCCATCCTCTCATCTGGATCCCTTCTTCCTGATTACCACCACTCATTCCTTAACTCACCCAAGCCTATAGTAGACTTCCAGTTCACACCCATATCTTATAGGTTCATAGGTGTTTACTAGGCTAATGACGACAAGGGCCTTTTTAAGCCAAGGCAGGCACCACAAATCTCTGGCAAGTTCTGATACCATTGATAAATGTAAACAGGGGCTTGAGAGGTGAAACATTTACAAGTAGAGGCCTGGGAGATGCATCTATGGAGTCCAGAAGTTTTTTGGGCCAGGCTTCTTTAACAAAATGACCTACCAGATAATAATATGCAGAATTAGAAAGGGCAAAGAGTTATAAACAAAATGACACTAATATACTTAGTCTAGGTTGAGCTGCAGTGGAGGAATTAATCTTTGCTTGCTACTTATTATTCATATTTTCAGATTTATGTTTATATTTTTATAACTGAGAGACTTACATGTTATTGAGGTTTATGGTGTGAAAAACCATGAGAAACAATTCACTGTCAATAGTGGTTCATATCACATTACACTGGAACAATTGCTAGTTGTTTTTAGCAGTTATGAAAATAAACAATACTTTCATATGGACTTAATACTGCAAAAAACAAGTGACATAAACTGTTGCATGACATTAGGTGAAACCTTAGATGTTATTGAAAATGCTGTCTTTGATATTTGCACTGCAAGCTACACATCTTGAGACATATCTCATATAATTTGTTTTGCTAATTACTCAATTAAGCATATGTTTTCATATTTCTGTAAATATTTTAATAAACATACACTTTATAGAGGAATTTCGTGATGCCATGTGCAAGCTTATGCCTGGTTAACAAAGATGTAATAATAATATATGTCTAACTTGTATATTTTTCAAGATAAGAAAATTTATTTGTGAAAGTTTAGAAAACATAGAATTTATTATTTATATACATTATAATATATTACAGTATTTATGGAAAAGCTTTGAGTGCACTATTATCACTGTAAATAATACTTCTTACTGATAGACATTGCTATTTGAACAGTTTTAATAGCTTTTATTGTTTAAAAATATTTACATTTATCGTATGATTCTTATGTTTATATTATTGAATGCCTTCGCTCCACCAGGCTTAAACGAAGCATGTAATATATCGGTAATATTAAAACTTAAAAGTTACCTTAGGCCTTGATAGTAAAGTTTTTAGTTGATTGAAACATTTTGGTTTCCACTTTTGGATGTATGATTATAATTCAAATAATTCACTGCCTTTGCTTAGACAATTTCATTAATTTTAATGTGTTTTTAAATAAAACTTTTTAAAATATTGTGAAATATTTCTTATATACAAAAAAATTGTTAGACATGATGGGCTAAACGTTGTTATGTTAGGACTTGCTGTTGTAGTTAGGTTTGGCTCAATTAATTGTATTATCTAACATGTTGTTGATTATATGCACATATTTTTTGATATTTTTTGATACTTAACTATGGTGTAAATTCCACAACACAGCTATATTACTTGTCCACATTTAATTGATGTTGTTCTACTTTTACTTTGGCTTTGTTATGGACAGTTGTTTTTAAAAGTGTATAACGCCAGGTATTTGTTTTTCATGGTTGTTTCCTGGCGGGTCCTTTAAATGAATACAACAACAAGCTTCATTTGTAAAGGATGTGATGTCACTAACGCTGTGTTGTAGGGTTATAAAGCATTAACTTGTTTTATCTTCAATTGTCTGAGGAAGCTACTGCTACTTAACAGTGGCGAAAACGTTTTGAATAAAGTACGTTTACTTTATTTTGGTGCTCTGTGCTACATTCCTTTTTTTGTGCGTTTACTAGTTTGTTCACTTTCTTTTGTTGTATTAGTTTGAGCTGTAAGGAATGACTAGCCCTGGAACGCCAAATTTATTTGGGTCTGGGACCCCTGCTTCAGGAGCAATTGATGACACCAACGATATCAACAACTTCGACAGGCTTATGACTTTTCTTACGCAGCGGTTAGATGCTATAACCGCCCGCCTTGACAAAATTGAGTCTACACCTACTATTAGCGTAGGTTCCCGTGCCGGGAACATTTTGACATCTGGGCCCACTTGTTCATTACCTCTGGGACAACCCCAGAGGATGCCTTCATTTAATGTAGCCAACTCAGCGGACGCAGGCATTGGCGTCCGCAGTATCCTGGTGGGCTCAAATCAATCGGAACCACTACGGTTGGGGCAAACAGATGACTCCGCTTCTGGTTTCAGTGGCACGGGAGCAAATAATCACGCTCGACCTGTGGACATGAGGAATACTCCTGTGGGGCTTATTGGCGTGTCTACTTTCCATGAATGGGTTAAAAACATCGAGGCATTCGCTTTTGGGATGCCCAACAACTATAGCTCGTCGGCCTCAGGACCTGTTTCTCCAGGTAACAGCAATGAAATCTTATCAAGTAACTTAAAAATACTTGATTCTAACATGTTAAAGATAAAAAAACTGCAGCTTGAAGTATCTTACTTCAAGCAATGTATTAGTGAAAATGTTGTGCCAAAAGGGTTAAGAAGTTCGTTTACCCCTACCAGACTGTTTCAAGATGGGGCCTTTTCAGATGCCCTATCCAATTTGCTCAATAAACAAGGTCTGGAATTAATGGAATTGATGGTGACTTATTATGGGAAGCATATTGACATTTTACTAACTGAAACTAATGCTCTTAATGACAGTATCAAAGTGGACATTAATTTCGCTAGATATAAGTATGATTATGAGAGAATTTTTGAAAGTATTGATGCCTTACTTGTTAAATTAAAAGTGAACAAGAACAAGAAATTAATTAGGGATAGGCAAGCTTATGCTAATGATGTAGCCTACCCTAACTTGTTCACAAAAGAAAAAGGGCCTACTAATGTTTCTGAACATTTGGGAAGTGGGAATCATGAACCTGGTACTAACTTTCCAAACATGACTGCTGACCAACAAAATCTGGACCAGGATGATGGTGATGAGGGGTCGTCGACTCACCAGCTTAGAAGAAGCAATAGGACTAAGGCCAGTGTTAACTACAAAGAACAACGGCCTAATAACCAAAAGAAACCTTTTTTAGGGCGGAGGAATTATCAGAGGAACAACAATCGGAACAGGCCGAAGTAGATACTAATTCCGGACTTCCATTTATAAACTCTGATAAACCTAGTATTTTAAAAAATAAAAAAGGTGACTTTACTGTTTACAATTTTTCTTGTTTGGAAATTGAACAAGATTTAATTGAATTACTTGCTCATGGGTTAAATTTTGTACCCGATCAGAAAATATGTTTGTCAAAACTTCTGATCGAATTTAAGTGCTTTGTGAGAAACCTTAACCTTAAGGCTATGTTTAAGGGTCTCCCTAATACGCAAAATGCACCGTTTAAACTACTTAGTAGCTTCAATCCACCCCTGCATCCCATCCTGAACACCTTTGAGTATGTGTGTGAATTGGATTTTAGGGAATTGGTTGGGAAAATCCAGTGGTTTAACAACTCTAGTAATATTACATTAGAACAAAGAAAAAGTTTGAATAACTTAAGAAATTTACCCATTAGGGTAATGAAACCAGACAAGGGTGGGGGTTTAGTCATTCTTGATAAGGACGACTACCAGGGTAGGATGCTTAAAGTATTGAATTCTCCTGCTTACGAACTATCATCCCTTAATGAAACATCAGGGCAATACACTAAAATCAAAGGGTATTTCAGGGATTTGTTCATTGAGGGAAGGATAAATATAGATACGTTTAACTTTATCAATATTTTGTTCCCAAAAATCCCTGTCATGTTTGGGATTCCAAAAATTCATAAGAACTTGGAGGACCCACCCATGCGTGCCCTTATTGACGGGAGAAGTTCTATCACCCACCCTTGTTCCAAAGTTGTTGACCACATCCTTGGAAAATATTTGAAGTTACTACCTCAAATTTGTAAGGATTCCTGGTCCTTCCTTCAAGCTATAAATGATGTTCCCTACTCACCCTCCAACAACTTCCTTACAATTGATGTGGTAGACTTATATACGTCTATACCACATCAAGAAGCATTGGAATGGGTTGAGCTTATGCTAATACATCTTAATGCTTTGAGGGATGAAATTGAAGTAGTCACCTTATTATTGGACATCATCCTATCTTCTAATTTCTTCATTTTTAATAACTGCTACTACTTGCAGAAAAGGGGAATAGCCATGGGCTCACCCTGTGGTGGCAGTGTAGCCAACTTAGTAGTCGCCTATTGGGAAATGAACGTTCTCTTCAAGAACCCTATATTCAAAAAGGTTAGTAAATTCTACACCCGGTTCTTGGATGATGTGTTCATTCTCATTCAAGGCGACTACCATACTGCTACTAAGTTGGTTGAAGAGATGAATGAGTCCAGTACCTTCTTAAAATTTACTCACAACTTTTCTACTAGTGAAATAGACTACTTAGATGTTAAACTTAGAAAGGACCCCTCTAATAGTGGCATCTTTTCTAGCATTTATAGGAAGCATACTTATTGCAATGCTTTCCTACATTTCACCAGTAGTCATCCATGGAAACATAAGAGATCGATTGTTAAAGGACAACTGGTCAGGGCCACTCGTATGTGTAACACTTCTATGGCCTTCGAGGAGGAGTGTTTAACCCTCAAGAACATGTTTTTAAATAGGGGCTACCCGGGTGACCTGATTGACGGGTTGATCAATGAAGTGTCCACAAAAAGGGCTGCGGGATTTTACAAACCCCTTCTTGAGGGAGTCAATTTAAACACTTCACATACCCTCGATCTGGCTGACCAACTTCTGGAAATTTCACCAGATTCTGCCCACCTTGGTAATACTGACGAGCCTTTACATTACTTTAATGATAAAGCGGCCAGGTTTATTTTTACATACGGAAATCATGCTAGGTCAGTGTGTTCCATTATTAGAAAAAACTGGCAGTTCATTTCAAATAATGCATTCCTACTTGAAGCTTTGGGTACCTACCCTTTATTTGTGTATAAAAGGGGGAAAAATCTTAAGGACCTATTACAAACTTCGGATACACAAAATATTACATCTAGACAAACGGGCACTTTTAGTTGTGGCACATGCAACCAATGTAGATTAATGAAGGCAGGGAATTCTTTCACCATTGGAGATGTAAAATATTTTATTAAATATAGAATCTCCTGTGAGACAAGGTCTGTAGTGTACATCGCTTTTTGCAATTGCTGCAGGGCATATTATGTTGGTAAAACTGACCGTAGACTACGTGACAGGGTTTACCAACATGATTATGCCATAAAAAAGCAGAAAGTTGACAATGCCCTTTCTAAACATGTTTTTGATAATCCTGGGCACAGCTTCTGCTTCATGGGTATTGATTTGGTACACTTAGGAATAAGAGGTGGTCCCCAACCCTTACTTCTTGAAATAAAAGAGTTGGAGTGGCAACTGTTATTGAATGCCTTCGCTCCACCAGGCTTAAACGAAGCATGTAATATATCGGTAATATTAAAACTTAAAAGTTGCCTTAGGCCTTGATAGTAAAGTTTTTAGTTGATTGAAACATTTTGGTTTCCACTTTTGGATGTATGATTATAATTCAAATAATTCACTGCCTTTGCTTAGACAATTTCATTAATTTTAATGTGTTTTTAAATAAAACTTTTTAAAATATTGTGAAATATTTCTTATATACAAAAAAATTTTTAGACATGATGGGCTAAACGTTGTTATGTTAGGACTTGCTGTTGTAGTTAGGTTTGGCTCAATTAATTGTATTATCTAACATGTTGTTGATTATATGCACATATTTTTTGATATTTTTTGATACTTAACTATGGTGTAAATTCCACAACACAGCTATATTACTTGTCCACATTTAATTGATGTTGTTCTACTTTTACTTTGGCTTTGTTATGGACAGTTGTTTTTAAAAGTGTATAACGCCAGGTATTTGTTTTTCATGGTTGTTTCCTGGCGGGTCCTTTAAATGAATACAACAACAAGCTTCATTTGTAAAGGATGTGATGTCACTAACGCTGTGTTGTAGGGTTATAAAGCATTAACTTGTTTTATCTTCAATTGTCTGAGGAAGCTACTGCTACTTAACAGTGGCGAAAACGTTTTGAATAAAGTACGTTTACTTTATTTTGGTGCTCTGTGCTACATTCCTTTTTTTGTGCGTTTACTAGTTTGTTCACTTTCTTTTGTTGTATATTTTTCAAGATAAGAAAATTTATTTGTGAAAGTTTAGAAAACATAGAATTTATTATTTATATACATTATAATATATTACAGTATTTATGGAAAAGCTTTGAGCGCACTATTATCACTGTAAATAATACTTCTTACTGATAGACATTGCTATTTGAACAGTTTTAATAGCTTTTATTGTTTAAAAATATTTACATTTATCTTATGATTCTTAAGTTTATTTTTCAGAAAATACTTTGAAATGCAGTATGTGTGTAGGCTGCTAGAAGTGTGACATTCCAGACAAGACAGGTGTTAATTAGTTACGGACCTGATGCTTTTTAAAAAGTCTGAATGGTTCCAACCCTCCACAATGAGGATTCAACACTGTCTGCTGATCCTTTGGCACATCAACACTACCAGCTTCTTATTCAATTACCCATCCTTCTAGAGGAGATTAGTAGGTTTCTGTAACATCTCTATGGCTAACTGTGGTTCATTAAATGCTTTGGTGAAACCAGGAGGAATATTCTAACCAGGGCTAGCAATAGCATCCCCCTTTTACAGCAGAGATGCATAACTGGGACGAAGGTGCCTCTTCTGTGCCTTGTCTCTCCATAAAAAAATCTTGCTCGGCAAGAACATGAGCATCCCCCAGTGGTAATATCTTCCCCCACTTCCTAAGAATCTCCAACACTCAAAACTTGATGGCAAATGATTGAAACCTTATGATCATCAGATGTGAAGTTTGCTGATTCTCTGTCTTGGGCCCTTTTAATCATGAGGATCTCATACTGGGCTACATACTGGACTACAACTCATACCACACATTTTGACCCAGAACATGGACCAAAACACAAAAGGAGGGGGGTGTATCCATATTCATCAAGGATACTCACACCTCCAGGATAGTGGTGCAGCATGATACCTCTGAGATCATCCATGTGCAACTAAAATCGGGCAAATCTGCAATGCAAATTGTGGCCTGCTACAGATCACCCTCCGTGACTCAGGTCCACCACTCCGCCTTTCTGGAGACACTGGAAAACATGAAGGTCCTACCGAACACCCTGATCTTGGGAGATTTCAATTACCCTACCATTAACTGGGAAAACTACTTGAGTACAAACTCCCAGGCTCAGCGCTTCTTGGAATTTATCAATTCAAATGCCCTGGATCAGCTGGTAAACTCCTCTACCAGAGGCCACAACATATTGGACTGGTCATCACCAACATGGGCGGCAGGTGCTCTGTACCGGAGGTCAAACCATCACTGGTTAGATCAGACCATAAACTAATCACCCTGGATGTCCACACCCCACCACCACCCCCAACCAAGGAAACCACAGTGAAAAACTTTTCTAAAGCAAACTTTACCTTACTTAAGTCAGAGGTGGTAAGTTTCACAGTCTCCACACTAAAGTATAACACTGTCCAAGATGCAGAATCCTTTACAATTGCACTCTATGAGCACCTACAAGGATGCATGGATCATGCCATCCCTAGCAAAACCAAGACTCACTCCCCTAAGAGAAGGAAACCATTCTGGTGGGCCCCTGCCATAAACAGGTTATACAACAAAAGGAGGAAACTAGTTCAGAAAAAAAGCAAACCCCAAGAAGGAAAGACATCCCTGATCAGTATTAGTAAAAAACTAAGGTCCCTCATAAAATCATCCAAGGCTAACTTCGAAAGAAAAATAGTCAAGGACTTGAAAGATAACCACAAAGCCTTCTTTAGCTATGTCAAAAATCTAAGTGGCAACTCGCAGATATGCTCTGAGATAGTGCAAAATAGCACAAAATATACTGAACCTACTGATATTGCCAACATACTGGCAGATAGATTCAGTGTAAACTTCACCTCCCTCTCACCTTCAAAAGGGCCCACAACAATACCGGAAAAGTGTAGTGTCCCAGAAATCACAGAAGCACAGGCGAAAACAGCCCTTTCAAAAGCCAAAAACACAGCATCAATGGGGCCAGATGGTATCCCAGGCTGCGTCTTGCACGAACTACAGAACAAACTAACCCCCCACCTAAACACGCTGTTCAACCTCAGCCTCTCCACAGGCTACGTGCCCATAGAATGGTGCACAGCAATGATTATTCTGCTCCACAAAGGAGGAGCCACAACTGACCCTGGTAACTATCGCCCCATAAGCCTGACTAGCCTGGTCTACAAAGCTATGGAGCGCATCATCATGGAACTCATTAACAAAAACATTGGGAACCTCCAAACACTTGACCCAACCCAGTTTGGCTTTGTTAAGGGCAAATCATGCCTACTAAACCTGGTTGACTTCTTCGAGACAGTTAGCAAGGCCATAGACGAGGGAAAGGTGGTTCACACAGCCTACCTTGATCTCGCCAAGGCGTCTGACACCATTCCACACTCGGGTATTATAGAAAAACTCACCAGCCTGAACATAAACCCCTACGTCACAAGATGGGTTGCCAACTGGCTTACAGACAGAACTCACACGGTAAGAATAGCGGGCTCCAGGTCTGACTCTAAACCAGTCTCAAGTGGTGTCCCACAAGGCTCAGTTCTGGGACCCCTACTGTTCGGCATATATGTCTCAGAAGTACAGGCAAACACACGAGGACTATGACTAACCAAATTCGCAGATGACTGCAAACTGGGAGCCATAATTGACTCTCCGGTTGACATGGACATCCTCTAAAAAGGCCTTACTGAGACAGACACCTGGTGTCAAAGTCATGGCCTCAAGCTGAATACCAAAAAATGCATAGTCATCCCATTTGGGAAAAACAAAACACCCACGAATTACCACATAGGCAGCAGCCCCCTTAATACAGAAGAGGTAATAAGAGATCTGGGGACCCAGGTAGATAGTAATCTCTCCTTTGACAATCATATTGCCAAAGTAGTTAGGAAATCCTTCTATGTGGCCCATCTAATTACTAAGGGGTTCGCATCTAGAAATAAAGAGGTTATAGTGCCCCTCTACTCATCACTCATCAGACCCATCATAGAGTACAATACCCCATTTGGAATGTACCTCACAAGACACTTCCAACAGCTTGAAAGACCACAAAAGCACCTCACCAAGAGGATTACTGGCCTCAAACATATGTCCTATGCAGCCCGACTGAAAAAACTTCGGCTGTACTCAGTGGCATATCGCTTACTCAGAGGTGATCTCTGCCTGACTTACAAAGCCATGTCCAACTCAGAATTGATGGACATGCTCCACCTAAAGAAATCCAAGTCACTGTGAGCCACGTGCTCTAGTGAGCTAAACCTCGCCACAACAATAAATAGAACATGCTGGAGGGATAGATTCCTGTCACAGAGACTCCCCATGCTTTGGAACAAAATTCCTAACTACATTAGGCAGAGCCCCTCACTAACACTCTTCAAGAGAAGCCTTGATGAGTGGATGGGTAACAGAAAGTACACCCCTGGGATCACTTCATTGGCTCTGCTTGACAGAGGCTCAGTTAAGTAATCAATGGGGCGGCGAAAGCCGACACACTCTGGCTAGGCTTATAAATGCCCTCGGGCAGATAGCCTAGTACCTACCTATGAACCTATGAACCAATATGACAACCCAGTCTCTTTACTCAATGTCTGCTGTATACATTTAATATGATCTCCTCTCTACTAGCTCTGGCACTACAGCTATTTTTGTGGTTTTCCTCCTCACCCAGTTTTCCACAGATATCATATTTTCCTCCTCAAAATACAGTTTGGCTTCAGCTACCCCTACCCTCACCTTCAGCTCAATAATTTCATTGGTGAACGACTAGATTGCTGCAGAATGTTCATTCTGCAAGCCTTTTCTCATAATGCAGGACATGCTGTGGGAGTGACTACTTCATCTTATTAACTCAAACCATATTTTGCTGTCAATAACATATTCATCCCATCCATTTTTCATGGCCATGCCCACATTTTCTTGAATCTGCAATTGCCTGGGTTTCTTCCTCAAACTGGGTGCTGGAAACTGAAGACTAAACTAAAGACTAAAGACTAGACTTTTTAAGTAGTTTTTCACCTTTCTCAACATGCATACCTGAATACAAGGCAGTAATGTTCAGCAGTGCTCCCTTGATGTCTTAATCTCATCCATTGGTGTATATTGTACTCACTTTCTTTAGAACATGAGGGTAAGTCACATTAGTGTGTCTGTTAATGCAACTCCACAGCAGAAGTCCCTGCCAGTGTAGGCTTTCTGTGACATAGGCCTTTTCCCCTGAGGTCCTGTGAGGTATAATTTACAAACATTATTATCAACACTCACCATCTCCAGAAAGGCTGCAATACATCAGCAAGGAAAGGATTCCACTACTATGAACTGCATGTGGTCTGTAATTCCCAGTGCCGACATGCCCAAAAAAATCCCATCAAAATGGTAGAAAAGTGAATTTCGATCATAAGTTCATAGGTTCATAGGTGGGTACTAGGCTATCTGCCCGAAGGCATTTATAAGCCTAGCCAGAATGTGTTGGCTTTTGCCGTCCCCTTAGATTAGTTCCCTGTGCCTCTGTCCAGCAGAACCACTGAAGTGATCCCTGAGTTAAACTTTCTGTTTCCCATCCACTCATCAAGGTTTCTTTTGAAGAGTGTTAGCGAGGAGCTCTGCCTAATGTATATTGGGATCTTGTTCCAAAGCATGGGAAGTCTCTGGGACAGGAATCTATCCCTCCAGCATGTCCTATTTATTGTTGTGGTGAGGTTTAGATCCTTAGAGCGTGTGGCTCGAGGGGATAAGGTTTTCTTTAGGTGGAGCATGTCCATCAATTCTGGGTTGGACATTGCCTTGTATGTCAGGCAGAGATTACCTCTGAGTAGGCGGTATGCAACCGAGTACAACTGGAGTTTCTTCAGTCGAGCTGCATAGGACATCTGTTTGAGGCCATTGATCCTCTTGGTGAGGTACTTCTGTGGTCTTTCCGGCTGTTGCAGGTGTCTTGTAGGGTACATCCCAAATGGGGCGTTGTACTCTAACATGGGTCTGATGAGTGATGAGTCCAGGGACCCAATGACCTCTTTTGATCTGGATGCGAACCCTTTTGTGATTAGGTGGGCCATGCAGAAGGATTTTCTAACCACTTTGGCAATGTGATTATCAAAGGTGAGATTACTATCTACTTGGGTCCCCAGATCCCTTATTACATCTTCTGTATTTAGGGGACTAGCACCTATGTGGTAGTTTGTGGGTACTTTGTTTTTTCCATAGGGGATTACTATGCACTTTTTGGCATTTAGCTTAAGGCCATGATTTTGACACCAGGTATCCGTCTCAGTGAGAACCTTTTGGAGGATGTCTGTGTCAGCTGGAGAGTCAATTATAGCCCCTAGTTTGCAGCCGTCTGTGAACTTGGTCAGCCATAGTCCTCCCGTGCTTGCCTGTACCTCTGAGAAGTATATGCCGAACAGGAGGGGTCCAAGGACTGAGCCCTGGGGAACACCACTTGTAACCAGTTTAGAGATGGACATGGCTCCCACAACACTCACCATGTGGGTTCTGTCCATGAGCCAGTTGGCAACCCATCTTGTGATGTAGGGGTATATGTTCAGGTTGGTGAGCTTGTCTATAATACCAGAATGGGGAATGGTGTTGAAGGCCTTACCGAGGTCTAGGTAGACTGTGTGTACCACCTTTCCCTCATCTATAGCCTTGGTAACTGTCTCAAAGATGTTCACCAGGTTTAGGAGGCATGATCTGCCCTTAACAAAGCCAAACTGGGTAGGGTCCAGTGTTTGGAGGTTCCCAATGTCTCTGTTAATGAGTTCCATGATGATGCACTCCATTGCCTTGCAGACCAAGCTAGTCAGGCTTATAGGGCAATAGTTCCCGGGGTCTGTTGTTGCTCCACCTTTGTAGAGTGGAATAACCATTGCTGTGCACCACTCTATGGGTATGTAGCCTGTGGAGAGGCTGAGTTTGAACAGTGTGTTTAGGTGAGGGGATAGTTTGTCTTTGAGCTCATGTAGGACGCAGCCTGGGACACCGTCCGGTCCCATTGATGTTGTGTTTTTGGCTTTGGAGAGGGCTGTTTTAACCTGAGTGTCTGTTATTTTAGGGACTCTACATTCTTCTGGTATGGTTATGGGCCCTTTTGGGGGTGAGAGGGGGGTGAAGTTTGCGCTGAACCTGTCTGCTAGGATTCTGCCGATATTGGTCGGTTCAATGTATTTTGTGCCATTCTGCACTAACTCCGAGCATATCTGAGCATTGCCACTTAGATTCTTGACATAGCTAAAGAATGCCTTGTGGTTATCTTTGGAGTCCTTGGCAATTTTTCTTTCAAAGCTCGCCTTGGATGATCTTATGAGGGATCGTAGTTTCTTGCTGATACTGATCAGGGATGCCTTCCCTTCTTGGGATTTTACTCTTTTCTGTACTAGTTTCCTCCTTCTATTGTATAGCTTGTTTATGGTAGGAGTCCACCAGACTGGTTTCCTTTTCTTGGAGTCGTGAGTCTTGGTTTTGCTTAGGATGGCATGATTCATGCATTCTTGTAGCTGCCCATAGAATGCATTAGTAAAGGATTTTGTAGCTTGGATAGTGTTATCCTTTAGCATGGGGGCTTAGAAAGTTTCCACCTCGGTCTTATGTAACGTGAAGTTTGCTTTTGAAAAGTTTTTCATGGTGGCATTCTTGTCCGGGGGTGGGGAGGAATATGGATATCCAAAGTGATTTGTTTATGGTCAAATCTAACCAGCGAGGGGTTGACCTCTGGTGTGGAACACCGGTCTGCCCATGTTTGTAATGACCAGGTCCAATATGTTGTCACCTCTGGTGGGAGTGTTGACCAGATGAACCAGGGCATTTGAGTTTATAAATTCTTGGAAAAGTTGGACAAGAGAGTTAGTATTTGAGTAGTTCTCCCAGTTAATGTTTGGGTAATTTAAATCACCCAATATTAGGGTGTTTGGTAGGACCTTTATGTTTCCCATTGTTTCCAGAAATGCAGAATGGTGGTCCTGGGACATGGTGGGTGATCTGTAGCAAGCTACAATTTGAATTGCAGTTTTGCCCATTGTTAGTTGCACGTGGATAATCTCTGAAGCATCATGCTGTGCCACTAACCTGGAGGTGTGGGTATCTTTGATGAATATGGATACGCCCCTGCCTTTTGTATTTCGGTTTGGGTTCTGTGGCCAAAATGTATGGTATGAGTTGTAGCCTGGTAGTACTGAGGTGCTTTCTGGAGCCTTAAACCAGGTTTCTGTTACTGCACATATATTGATTTTCTCCATACTCAGGAGTGCCTTGAGTGCATGCATTTTGAGGTTTAGACTTCTGACATTGAGTAGCAAACCTTCAGTTTTTTTGTTACTTGTGCTATTTACAGCGGTGGGTTTGTCTTTTGAGCCTTGCCTAAAAAAGATACTATGGTTGTGGCAAGAGCCTTGGCAAGTATTCGAAAGCCTAAGGGTGACAGGTGCAAACTGTCTCTAGTGAAGCAGCATTGCTTGTCGAGCATGTCATCCCAGGCGGACAGACACTGGATCCCCTTTGAATGACACCAGAAACTTAGTCAATTGTTGAAATCGAGAATTTTTTCTTAATACCGTGGTATCATCCTTGGTGAGGGCAGGATGCTACTCAGAGTCAGGGCCATACCGGCCTGGGCTACGTGATCAGAGAGCTCTTCCATGTCTCTTTTCATGTAGTCCAAGGAGGTACGGCTCAGGTCATTCACACCAACATGGACAATGACAGAGTCATATTTGTACTTGTTCTGGAGTGACCTGAGTGCTTATGTTATGTGGTGGATCCTAGCACCCGACAGGCAGCTAACAGTAACCTTCTCCTTATTCAGCCTAGTGAGTGGGACGTCAGTGTGCCTGATTATAGAGTCACCTATTACTAGTGTGTTGGGAATGTTATTTTGCCTTAAGGGCTGTGATTGCATGGCACACTGGTTTTGTGAAGTATGTGTTTCATGGTTTGTGTTGGGTGGTGGGGTTGAATGGATGTTTGCTTTGGAGGTCTCTGTTGGTTTTGCAGATTTTTATTTAGAGCCTCCGAGTATGTTTCCATGTATTTATGTGTGTTTTTTTCCGGTGCTTGTTTAATGGGTCTATGTAAGACTGGTGGTGTGATACAAGTATTTCCCTTATCCTCTTGACTGTCTGATCCAGTCTTGGGTTGAGAGAGCTTAGCCTCTAGTTTGGCTGTATAACTGCATCTCCCGCATGTATTAGTGTTTGGTGGTAGGAGAAGGGGGTTGTCTGTGTACATGAGCCAGCTGTAACATTGCCTCAAAATGCCCAGATTCACCAGTTGTACTGGAGAGTACACCTGAAACTGCCCTTTGGACATGCCTGGATAGGTACAGTGAACTGTTTTACTGAATGGCTGGTAAGGTCGAATAGAGAGCCTTGTCCTTCTGTACAGTACATGAGGGTCTAGTGCTAGGGATTATAAGTGCTTGCTATATGTTCTGAGCAAGTGTCAGGCTGAGAAATGAATGGCTTGAGTGCTTAAGTTGAAAGTTTGTCTAGTTCCAAGGGAAAAATTGAAGAGGAGACATTGTAGAGCCTGGTATAGTTTTACCGTAGCTAACCGGCGCTGCTCGGCGAGCAAAACTGGGCAAATATGGTATTTATAGCAGGGAAATGAAAGAAATAGAAATTAGCCCAAAATGGCCAATAAACTACTAATTTCTGGTCTGGTCATTGCTCTTGTCCTTTAAACTTCCTTTTTGTAGGGGAGAAGCTCTTCTGCATCGCTAATGTGAGTGCAAGTCCACCACATCCACCAAACTTATACATGCATATATGTGTATATATATATATATATATATATATATATATATATATATATATATATATATATATAAAATATATAATATATAATATATATAAAGCCTACTTAAAACATACCTCTTCACCAACCATCTGTGCAACTGTAATTGACCCCTTGAAGCCTCGTCCACTTACTGTTTCTACACCCCATCTCTCCATGTGTGGACAATAACCTATATATGAGTGTATGTACATGTGCGTGTGTGTCTATGTATATATGTGTATATATATATATATATATATATATATATATATATATATATATATATATATATATATATATATATATATGTGTGTGTGTGTGTGTGTATGCTCTTACATGTATACCCTTGATTAGTGCAAACATGGGCCAGGGAGATGAACCATCTACAGGTTGTCTGTCTGCATCAGAGACATAGGTGCCAAACCACAGATGAATTTCTGGTTTCTCATCCAATTGTCCAAGTTGCACTTGAATTGGATTAGGGAGGTACTCTGGTTCACATAGATGAGGAGCCTGTTCCATAGAAGGGGTAGTCTCCGGGATACATACCTATCACTCCAGCAGGTCCTATTTACATCACAAGCAAGGTTTAAGTCTTTAGAATGGGTAATTCTGATACTGTTTATTTTGTGGATATGCAGGAGGTCCATCACAGTGGGGTCTGACAATGCCCTGTATGGCAGGCATAGATCTCCCCTCAAAAGCCTGTAGAAGACAGGTTACAGGGATAGGGCCTTGAGGCGGTCTGCATAGGACATATTACTTATTCCCTGTATTCTTTTGGTGAGGAAGCTCTATGGACATTCCAGTTGTTGGATATGCCTGGTTAGGTACATACCTAAGGAGGTAGTGTACTCAGTGATAAGTCTGATGAATGCAGAATACAGTGGAATAATGACTTCCTAGGACTTAGATGCCATACTTTTGTTTATAAGTTGCGCAACATAGAATGATTTCTTCACCACTGTAGACACATGATGATCAAAGGCTAGATTACTATCATTGTGTGTCCCTAAGTCACTGACTACTGGGTCAACTCTAAGGGGTGTGTTTTCAATATGATAGTTACCAGGGATGGATGACTTCCCAAAGGATACTATTATGCATTTCTTGGCATTTAGTTTTAGTCCATGGCTCTGACACCAGTTGTTTGTCTGTGTCAGCCCCTCCTGGAGAATATTTGTGTCAGTGTGAGATTCAATGACAGCTCCTAATTTGCAATCATCTGCAAATTTAGTCAGAGAGAGACCACTGACATTGGCCTTGACTTCTGAGAAGTAAAGGCCAAAAAGGAGCGGTCCAATGATACTCCTCTTATATCTTATATACACACATATATATATATATATATATATATACTGTTGTGTCTTTCAGCTTTTCCCGGTTAGGGGTCTCCACAGCAGAACTCTGGTCCGCTAATGATTGGCAGTAGATTTTTACCTGCCGAGTTGCCAGCCCTGACGCACAACCTTCAACGAAGGTATGCTTATTCACATGTCTCCACACAGAAGATGCTTTAGCTGAGAATCGAACAGGACAACGTCTTACTGTGAGGCGACAACGCTACCGCAGCACTACCACCGCAGTATATATAATATATATATAAAAACATATATATTTGTTTATATATATATATATATATATATATATATATATATATATATATATATATATATATATATATATATATATATATAGAGAGAGAGAGAGAGATTTATATATATTGTATATATGCATGTATATATATATATATATATATATATATATATATATATAGATATATATATATATATATATATACAGTATACTAACTCTGAGCTCTCCATACTGCAGACAAAAGGTAATATTCCAAGAAACATCCATCACGGACTTAGTTAATTCTGTCTTTTTGGCCATTTAGCCTTAGCATTATGGAGACTCACTAAAGCAGGTCCCAACATTTCAAATGGTTACTTTTTCCGATATTTGGCATAAATCCAACCTATATCAAAGTTCCTTATTTTTAACTTCCTAAAGAGGTCACTCAGTTGATAGATGCACATATATACTACATAAATAGGTCCATATACCCAGATACCATGCAAGCTGGGAGTAGGTGACATATAATATGGTAGGTGCTGTGTGCTGCAGGCAATGCCAGATCTGCTCAAAATCCCTAATTGATGCCCACAATTGTACCTCCTTGAATGTGCTGGAAATTACATATACCATAACTCGTTTACAAACTTGAAACATAGTAGGTCTTGTATTTGTACTGCTGAAGGGGCATTTTCAATGTCCAGACACCTCAAGATGGCTACTGCAATACAAACCAGATGTATGCAGCAAAGTTATTTTTTGTGTATGCCATGCTGCAAAGCACAGCTTTGCACAAGCAACTTGAGGCATTATAAGAGATCTGGGGACACAGGTTGACAGCAACCTCTCCTTCGACCACCACATTGCCATTGTGGTCAGAAAGTCCTTCTGTGCGGTACATCTCATTACCAAGGGTTTTGTATCCAGGAAGAAAGAGATCATCATCTCTCTCTACTCTTCTCTCATTAGGCCAATCATTGAGTATAATGGTCCATTTGGAATGTACCTCACTAGGCACATGCAACAGCTGGAAAGGCTGCAAAAGTACCTCATGAAGAGGATCCTAGGCCTTAAACAATGTCCTACATGGACAGACACAAAAAACTTCAGCTATTC
Source organism: Protopterus annectens (assembly GCF_019279795.1). Taxonomy (NCBI): domain Eukaryota; kingdom Metazoa; phylum Chordata; order Ceratodontiformes; family Protopteridae; genus Protopterus; species Protopterus annectens. The sequence continues at coordinate 1,532,052,345 of NC_056741.1, read as the reverse complement.
TCTGTCTCATATCATCTACTAAGAGGTGATCTCTGCTTGACTTATAAAGCCATGTGTGACCCAGCTCTGTTAGAAATGCTACAGCTAAAGAAATCCCAATCCCTCCACACCACACACTCCAGAGACCTCAACCTCATTACCACAATCAACAGAACATGCTGGAGGGACAGGTTCATAACCCAGAGACTGCCCATGCTCTGGAATAGACTTCCCATACATTTCAAGCAGAGCACTTCACTGGCCCTCTTCAAGAGAAATTTTTATGAGTGGATGGGAAATAGAAAGTTCACTCTGTGGATCACTCCAGTGGCTCTACTTAATAGAGGCACTGAGAACTAACTTCAGGTGGCACGATGCCAGGGCACTTTTATGGGCTAGGCTTGTAAAGGCTCCAAGGCCATTAGCCTAGTACACACCTATGAACCTATGAGCCTATGATCAACAACTGAACATCATGGCAGGTCCTTCCATAAGAATCACAGCAGCAGCAGAAGGGGAGGGTGAAGAGTCAAGAGAGGACTATGCAGCAGCAGTACCACATGTGAGACATAGATAAGTGCAATAAATTACAGCTCTGACAAAGAAGCACTGTCTACTCCTTAACCATGGGTCATGGCACAGACTGCATAGAATAAAATGATGCATGCAGTGTTACACTGGGGCTGTACAGGTTATTTCATGGACTGGTCATGATGTCCACCAGACATCACCATACCAAGACAGGTTAGTTGGTAGAAAGGTCACAGCCCACATTACTATGGGACAGTGACAGCTGACTGCAACTCTATAATATGGGGTAGGTCATGAAAGGCAAGCATGGTAGCCATGGTACTCCAGAAGGTTGTGAAGAGAAAGGGATTATATCCTCTTGTAGGGTGGTGGAACTGTAGTGTCCCTACTGTTGGCTTTTGGTTTTGGGGGACAGTGGGGTCTATAGCTAGGAAGTACAGAATTTCAGAAGTGTGTGCATGCACGCAAAAAGAAGAATGCATGCACTAATCCTGAATAGCATTGTCTGTAACCTAGATAGAGCTTCTAATAGGGGATGGCAGGTTGTGTACCTAGAGGTGGCAGGGTAGAAATAGAACTATGAGACTATGAGTCTGTAGGTTGACGAGGCATCCCATGTATTAAGGCAGAGGAGATCTAGTGCCCATGACCTGCTTGACACCCAAAACTGGGGGTGGTGGGATGAAAGAGGTGTTGTCTCAACAAGGGTCCGTGTAGTCAGACTTGGGGTCATCTGTGGCCAACCACATCAGAGCCAGACCCTCCTACAGCCATGGACTACTTATGACATATGCTTCATTCTCATTAACATCTGCCACAACAATTTTTGTTGTTGTTTAAATACTTTACCAGGTAGGGAGCCTTCCTAAACTCTGGAGATCTCCATGTCTACAGAAGATTTACTGAAATACCTGTTTCCAAATTGTACAGTTGTAAGCAGTGTTGTAGAAAATAGCATTAATGCTTTATATTGTGCTCACACAGGTCAGTTAGCATGGTGGTTATGCTAATGAAGCCACTTAAAATCACTGTCTGTGAATTGCTGCACTATCCACATATGTCCTTGCTAGACATGCACATCATGGTGAACATGAAGCGTGTCACCTGTACTCCCTGAATATAGAGCAAGTGTACACCTGTAGCACCTCAGTGCTGCATTATGGTCATTCCTTAGTGCACAGTGCAATGATATGTTGCACAACATGTGATTTACAAATGTACATTATCACAGAGAATTTCCATTTTTTCCTAAAGTAGTCTTGAACGAGTATCCATGGTTACTACTATAAGGAATGTAAGTCTCCAGTTTTTTATGCCAGAGAGAGATGTTATGATTACCCATTGCATAAAGTGGATGTTTGGCATGAGTTGCCTGGAATGCTGAGTGGTGACACCGGCATCACCCCCTCTGGTGAGTAGTGTCAGCATAGGTGAAGTGAACTGACTCCCTGACTTGCTGCAACAGTGGGATGGAAAGGCTCAGGAGAGGGATTCCAAAATGCAATGTAAGCATTTTTTTAGTAATATTTCCTTCTACTGTCTACATGTATACTTAAGAGAATATACTTTGTTTTTCCATGGTAGATGTGTGGCAGCTGAACATGGATAGGTGCCACAGAAAGTGGGAGACTTTCTCCTGCAGTGAGGTATGTATGATGCCTGTGACAGTCCACAACTCTAATTATATTTGCAGCATAAGTGCATGGTAATGTTTGATGACTGTGCCACTCCACACCTCTAATTATATTTGCAGCATAAGTGTATGGTAATGTTTTCCCATTGTGGCATTCTTCTGCAGACCTGGTTATGAAGCAGAAGTTGAGGCCATGGTCATCTCTGTATGCAGTCGTTGCTGCTTGTAGCACTTGATTACCAGTGCTCACCATGTCTGCTTCTGCAAGAAACACATTTTTTGAGGGGATAGTGAATACATGCATAGCTTTAGAATCTGTAAGCATTTATGTTACCTAGTGAACCTACACTTACAAACAGATAACTCTGTTGGAATTACTTTGTTAGATGTAATAATCCAGTTGAGATGGCTGCCAAATATGAAAAGCATGAGAACTGCAGAACTGCTAGAGTGCTGCATGTATGTTGGAGATAATCTCTCTGCACTGTGGACTACCTGCCAGCTCAAGTAATAATAACCCTTCCTGTTCACATACATCTGTGTGTGGAGGCTATACCAGGAACTTTATTACTATATGTGTGCAATCTATAGCAGCCAGCACCTCATGGAGGTTTGTGATATTATACTGATGGATCTCTCGTCTGTTGTCATACAGAATCAGATGTGCTCACAAACATAATGCCAATAAACTTCTTAAGCATTTATGAGCTGGACGCCTTTAATATACCTAACAGATCTCCAGCTGCTACACACAACTTGGTCTTCATTGAGATATAAGTTCCATGCATTTCTCTAAATTCAGCATGCGGATCATATACGTCTACCAGATTTCTTATTGTATCACCATCTAGTAGTGGTCAATTATCTGCTGCTTAATCGTGTAGTGGTGCATTAGCCATTTCTTAGGCAATTGTCTTTGCACTGGTCTGCCATGATGGTCTACCAGGCCAGAGCCGATGACAGAAAGTGCAAACAACTGCTGCTGAGCACAGACTGCTGCCAATACTATGACTTTGCTGATATGCAACTCTCATGCAACAACTTGGTGGCATCCCTGATTAAACAGGTTATACAACAAAAGGAAAAAATCATAGAGAAAATCAGGGTGTAACTCCCATAAAGGTAAGAACTCTCATCAAAATAAACAGGCAGCTAAGAGGGCTATTAAGTCCAATAAAGCCAATTTTGAGGTTAAGATAGCTTTCCAAGCAAAATACAACCATAAGGTCTGCTGTGTCATTAACCTCAAAGGTAGCCCACATGCACTGATCAGGGTGATATAGCAATCTTCTGGTTAACAAATTCAGTTCCAGCTTTACCCCCAACTCACCCCCAGCTACCTCCTAAGAAATACCTTCAAACATAACCCCTCCAGCTATAAGTAGAGAGCATGTCCTGTTTACATTTGATAAAGAACACAGCCTCAGTGGACCCTGATAATATCTTGGGATGTCTCCTGAATAGTCTAAAATATGACCTATCAGGGCCACTGGAATTACTGTTTAACTATAGTCATAAAACAGACTTCTTGCCATGAGAATGCAGAACTGTAACAGTCATCCCTCTTCATAAGGGCAGACCATCAACAAATCACAGAAACTACAAACTCATTAGTTTGACTAGTCTTATATGCAAAGCCATGGAAAGAATTATCATGGAAATGATCAACAAAGACAAAGGACATGTTCAGATACTGGATCCATCCCAGCCTGGCTTTGTCAAAGGAAGGTCATGCCTTCTGAAACTGGTGGAGTTCTTTGAAAAAGTCACCAAGGCAATGGATGAGGGTAAAACACTGGAATACTGCTCACAGATTGGACATAGGAAGTTAGGATTTGTGAGACCACCTCCTCAAAGATGCCAGTCACCACTAGAGTCCCTCAAGGCTCTGTGTTAGGCCCCTCTCCTCTTTGGCATCAGCTTCTCAGAAGTCAAGGCCAATGTAAAGGCCTCTGGCTGTCCAAGTTTGCAGATGATTGCAAACTAGGAGCAGTCGTAGAATCCTCCGGTTTACCATGAAATGGTCAAGATTAATTACGTAATGTGTTTATGTGGTCGACTCACATGAGCAGCATCATGCATATTAATTAGGTCAAAATGTTGAAAAAAGAACATCCAAATGTGAATTTGGTGTTGTTGAACATGCTTTTTCACCTGTCTGCCTTTTCAGTAGAATTAATGTACACAGTTCAGTACTGCACAATGCTGCAACTCACATATTTGCAGGGGGGCAAGCCATCATTCAAACCCCTTGTGGGGGCTGCACCCCCCACACCCCCTGCAAACTATATATTCAAACTCCAAGATCATACTACAGTGAGGAATAGGATTGATTTCCTGATCTGCACTGTACCACAGTCTCTTTTTGTCATATCAACCACGTATAAGCGAACACACAGCTGCATTCGCTGCACAGTACACTCACAGATTTGAAGGTTGACAATATGGGAATAAGCCAACTTACATTCAACATTCCTGTTTTTGCTGAACTTTCACTCTTCATTTTGATGGTAAACCAATCCCCCCAAGAAACTAACATCTTACAAGAGTTTCTAATACAGAAAAATTACTGGTGCCAAAGAAATGTGAAGCTCAGTGTCAAGAAATGCATTATAGTACCTTTTGGGAAGTTTTCCACTCCAAGAAAATAAGTCATCAGTAAAACACCCCTAAGAGCTGACCCACTAGTCAGGGATCTGGGAACACATGTAGACAGTAACCTGGACCTCGACCAACAAGTATCCAAGGTAGTAAGGAAATCCTTCTATGTTGCTCAACTTATAAGTAAGTGCATAGCAGCTAGATGCAGGGTAATCATTATACCACTAAACTTAGCCATCATCAGACCCAGCATTGAGTATAATGCCCCCTTCAGTATGCACCTGACCAGACGTATGCAGCAAATGGAATGTCCACAAAGGTTCCTTACAAAAAGAATACAGGGCATAAACACAATGTCCTATGTGGATCGCCTAAATGCCCTATCTCTATACTCAGTCTCCTACAGACTACTGAGGGTGATCTATGCCTGGCATACAAGGCATCCCTGAACCCTGCTCTGATAAACCTTCTGCACATTCACAAAACAAACAGCATCAATACTACTAGATTTAAATACCTAAATTTTGTTTGCAAAGTAAATAAGACATGTTGGAGGGACAAATGTGTGTCTCAGAAAACTTCTTTTCTCTGAAAGAGGCTCCCCATCCATGTAAAACAAATCCCTCCCTAGCTCTATTTAAGTGTAACTTGGACCACTGGATAGGAAATAGAAAATTCACCTCTGGTCCACTGCCCACATCTCTGATGGACAGATGCAGTCAGTAAATCATGTTGTGACCAACAATTACCCCCTATAAAAATGTCTAAAATATATAACTTGTGGGAGACATTTGGGCTGCAAAGCTACACTTATAAATACCCTAGTGGTCATTAGTCTAGTATACGCCTATGAACCTATGAGATTTCCTGCATGTTGTGTGTCTGCAGTGAGCTGAGCAGAGATGCATGCAAGCTGTTGCACTTATGACTATGTATCCCATCACTATTATTTGCCTTTGTGCATTTGAATGTCATTACTGCCTCATTTGATTGCATGATTTTATTTGTATCTTTATTTGCAGTAATTTACATACACTGTATAATGTTTCATGCAGGTTACTGTGTTGCTGTGCATTGTGGCTAATCTCTCAAATTTTTATTGTATATCTTGCACATTGCAAAAAACACAGACAGGTCGCCAAGGTGTCCAGAAACACAGTAGTACTTTCGTCCCTGTTGCAAATTGTACCTTTGTACCAAAGAAACAAGCCGATAATCCATGATTAATTAGACGTTTAAGCATTTATAGTCACAATTAAACTTTACGCACAATGACTTTATCTCAAATAACAAGGATGGATGTTATCTGAGACAAAATCATTGTGTAAAGTTTAATTGTGAATATAAATGCTTAAAAGTCTAATTAATCGTGGATTATCAGCTTGTTTCTTTGGAAAGAAAGTACAATTTGCAACAGGTACGAAAGTACTACTGAGTTTCTGGACACATTGGCGGCCTGTCTGTGTTTTTTGCAACAGTTTTTTTCCTGTGTTTTGGGCAGATATCTTGCACATTGTTTTTTAATTCCCCCTGGGTGATTAGATTAAAGCTGTCACTGCCTGAAATGCATAGTAGTTTGAGGAGCTACCTGAGCTATGCAGTCTGCTGTTTGCATTTCTGTTCATCATAAGCTGTAAAATCTTGTCATCTGACATTTATCTGGGCTCCTACTGAACAGCTGATGTGATACCAATGTTTCTTGATAATTGCTGTTAACACTTCCCTTAAAAAATGACTGCAGTTTCTCTCATTTCACTTTCAGTTACTTAAGGCAAGCACAGACTGGCAAGTGCTACAGCAGACAATGGTTGGATTTCTGAAGTCAATTTATGTTGCTAGTGACACCCGCAAGAGCTCGGACATCCAGTAAAGGCAAACTAAACTTATTTATATTAAGAGACATGACACTACCTGTGTTCTTGCAAATGGCTCAGCTACGCTTTTGACTTGGTAATAAAGGAGAAATAACACACAAAATCCATCAATGCTTGCAAGTCACAGATGACACCCATACTGACCTTGTGAACAGTTATTGCCATTCAAAGACCTTGCTAGGAATGAAAGGCTAGTCCTTTCTTGTGTATATCAGACACACACACACACACACACACACACACACACACACACACACACACACACACACACACACACACACACACACACACCTTTGAACAATTTAGAAGTTACCAATACAACTACTACATGCCTTTGGAGGATGACAGGAAACAAGATCACCTGGAGAAAGGCCACATGAAGACAGGGAGGACATGCAGACTCTAGAGAAGGCACCCCAGCCGAGAACTGAACTGGAGAACCTCTTGCTGTGAGGTGAAAAACTACCCTCTGCACTGCCCCCACCACATGTAATACTTTAATACAAATATTACAGTAATATAACTGAAATAACCTACCAATCATACCTGTTTTCTAACCTTGATTTATCAATATCGTAAGTCCTCTCACTGTTCCCTTTTTCTTATATAAAATGCGTTCTCGGTACCAAGATTAGATAATTGTACAATTTGCCAGGTGCTAATTCCATAGTCAGCTTTACACATTGCCTTTGCTATAGCAGTAGAATTGAAAAATAAAGTGTGGGTTTTCTCTGGGTGCGCCGCTTTCCTCCCACATTACAAAGACATGCATCTGGAGCATTTCTCCCCGGGCCTCCACTGAAAATTGGCTTTGTTCCAAGTCGGACTTTCCTGGTTAACAAATGATAAATAAATAAATAAATAAATAAATAAAATGTTTGTTTCTTTAATATATATTCTTCTAAATCACTGTGTCTTTCTGATTAACTTTGAATATATTATTGATCACATGCATTATTAGGCATTTCTGTTTGTTTATAGGTTAGCATTCACAGAATTGTGATTGATTTATTAAAATATCACAGTCAACCTGGACTGCAAGGCAGAGGACCTTCTTCATATTTGATTTAGACATATCATATTATGCAAATGTATTCAGTGTACAAGAGAAAACATTCATTAACAGTTACAGGTAATATATTAAACAACAACAGTTGCACTCATTTTTAGAAAAAAAACAAAACATTTAACTTACAATACTAGAGGCATTAGTGTACAATCTAAAAGCATCTACTGTAAAACCAGAAAAGCAATATAATTCTATCTTTATAGGAACTGACATGAAAACGTGAACTGTCACTTTCATAAGATTGATTGCAAGCAGCTAGCTTTCTCCCCACTTTGATAACTCTACATTATTGAAATGATAGTATTCCTTTGTAGTGCATCTGAACTTCATATCCCGGGTAGTTCCAAACCTAGTATAATTAAAATTCTATATTCCTTCTACATTCCTTTTTAACTGTCAAGCTGTAACATTCCCTTTTACCACAGACGTGTGGAGTATTTATAACATGACCAGCTGGTGTCTGAATAACCTTTTCTTCAACCCTCTCACCCAAGCCTAAAAACCTTGGAAAGGAGTGTTTAGACTTAGTAATAGTGACTGGACACCATTAAGTGCCCATATGTAGTAATAGTGACTGGGCACCATTAATGAATGCCCTCATGGATTAATAGTGACTGGGCACTATTAATGAATGCCCATATGTAGTAATAGTGACTAGGCACTATTAATGAGTGCCCACATGTAATAATAGTGACAGGGCCCATGTGTAATACAAGTGACTGGGCACATATAATTAATGCCTATATGTAGTACTAGTGACTGGACACCATTAATGAGTGCCTATATGTAGTAATAGTGACTGGGCCCTATTAATGAGTGCCCACATGTAAAAATAGTGACAAGGCCCATGTGTAATACTAGTGACTGGGCACCAATAATGAATGCCTATATGTAGTACTAGTGACTGGGCACCATTAATGAGTTCTCATATGTAGTACTCGTGGCTGTAACCACTTTGCACATGTATATAGTACCAGAAACTGGGCACCATTACTATGAATTGTTTCCATCAGGTTTTGCTGGCCACCAATCAGCAACTTGATAGGCAGACATTGATAATGGGGGGGGGGGGTTGGATCTGGGATCTAACAGACATGTATTTTGCACAGACTAGGAAATTTTCATTTAGAGATATTATGAAGAGCATCTGAGCTAGGGCGGCCACGGTGGTGCAGTGGTTAGCATTGCTGTCTCACAGCAAGAGGTTCTCCTCCCGGTCGCTGGGTGCTTGCCTTTGCAAGTCGTCTGTCTCTCCTGTGGGTTGCGGTTTTCTCCCTCTTGCCCCAAAGCTCCCACCACATGCCAAGACATGCTGGGTGGTGGATTGGACAAATTGGGCCCCAGGTGTGTGTGCCTTCGTGAAGGTTTGGCTGGCGGGTTGGCACTGTGACATCGTAAAAACACCATCACAATCAAAGATCCGAATGATCCGGCTGTGCGACTGAAGAGCATCTGAGCTATCAAGATGAGTGGGCATATTAGATTACCAGAGCTCATATTGTGGTATTTTGAAAAGATGATGGATGTCAGGAAAGGTACCAGAGAATAGGCATACAGCAATGTTACCATTATGGAAGTAACCACAGATATGAGAACCATTATGCAAATATCTGGTTAAACTCAGTAGAGTCATTTTATGCTAGTGAGAAGAAAATACATAAACATACATGCTGTAGTTTACAACTTTCCCATTTAGGCATAATTAAAGATAGCTCCAACATCAATTCTCTATACAAAAGTACCATTGTGAATGAGGGATTGCCTCTTTCATAATGGTGCAACAGTATAACTATCATTTCCATGTCAGGTTTAGGCTTTCTTCCAGGGTCTGCTGATAATGATCCTACCTGGAGTCTTTGTTAATGTGTGAGCATTAACTCATTACAATCACTGCTAATCTTCTGAATACAAGGCAAAAGACATTTTTACAAGCAGAGCAAATCTGCAGACTTGATGAAATGTATAATGAAGCTGCACTGATAATATTATGATAACAGCCCTGCAAAGATTTGAAAAAGGAAAAAGATGTTCAAAGGAGGCTTTGTCTGTTTCCTTATGAAATCATGACACAGGATAGGATACATCCTCTGAACGTCAGCAAGCACTAAATATAGTACAAAAGTAAGCAGTGTGAGAAATGAATACGCTCACTGTGTTTATACAGGACTGAGTTGTCTCTCTCTCAGACAAAGCAAAACATTTGCCACATCATGGCTCTGCAGACCTGGGAGAAAGAGCTATTAATTGGACTAATGGCTGATAAACATTTCACCCCAGAGCACTGTTGAAATTTATGACTAGCAAATTCTCCTGTGTGGCCTCTGCACTGTGATATCTCACAGGAAACTGAAACACAGTATTGATAGGTAATGATAACAGAAAAGGAATGGAAAGCACTAGTCAGCATTCTGTGCATTTAAAGCATCAGATATAAATACATTCTCAGTTTCTTTTTCACTGCTTTGCTCTGCAAATTGTGACAAACAGTACTTTTAGTTATCTCCACGGCAGGTTATTAGTTCAGTTTTTCACTCAACACTTACACAATGGACTGAATAATCAAGATGATTTTATTTTCCATGATGTGAACCCTGTATCTCAAACCTAGCATCTGAATAAATATTGCTCTTTGTCTTCTTTGTGTAGTTTACAAGCAGTACTTAGAAGCTTTTATTTATTTATACTTTTAATAACCAGGTAGATGATAGGTTGGAATAGTGAACCCTTTCCAGCCATGACACAAGAGAGAGGGAATATGAGTTCTACTTATTTAGAATATAATTTTAGTTACATAGATAAATTATGATAGCAAAATAAGACATTGTAAGTGAATGAATACAATGTACGCATACAATGGTTTGATCTGTGAAATATGGAGTATGATGTTTTATTGCATCAGAGGGAAATAAAGACTGACCCCATTTTGACTTTCATTATGTTGAAGAAAATGGCAGCACAGTGGCGCAGCAGATAGTGCCTCACAGCAAGAGGTTCCACGGTTCAATTCTCTGATGGAGTACCTTCTGTGCAGAGTCTGCATGTCCTCCTTGTATTGGCTTGGGTTTCCTCCGGGTGCTCTGGTTTCCTTCCACATTCCAAAGACATGCATTAGATGGATTGGACACTCTTAATTGGCCATAGGTGTGAGTGTGTGTGCAAGCGTGTAGTGTAGAAAAACTACTGTGCAAGGCTAGCCATTCACTTTTTAGCTATGTGCTTATGTACCTGTGTATATGAGTATGAATACATGTACTTTTTTATTTGTGGGCATGTGAGAGACTATATATGTACATTTGTTTGTGTGTGTGTGCGTGTGTGCGTGTGTGCGTGTGTGCGTGTGTGTGTGTGTGTGTATACACAGAAAAAAGGTAGGTAGATCAGATAGCTAGATAGATAGATAGATAGATAGATAGATAGATAGATAGATAGATAGACAGATAGCAACAGATGCATTTGCTAGCCTCTATCCATCTATCTATCCATCTATCTATCTATCTATCTATCTATCTATCTATCTATCTATCTATCTATCTGTCAGTCTATCTATCTATCTATCTATCTATCTATTTGTCTGCTTGCTTTCTGTCTGTCTATACAAACACACACACACACACACACACACACACACACACACACACACACACACACACACACACACACACGTGTCTAAATTCTGTGAAAGGGCTGATTGAATGAGGTATGAGGTATTATTTTAGATAGAAGGACCATGTTCTCTACTTCTGTATATGAGAAATGTGGTGGAAAGTTTTGAAAAACTATCAAATTTATGAACATGATTTTAGTCTGACAAATGTATTTTTAACGTTTTTGCAGTTCTAAGCATTTTAATGAGAAAGCTACAACAAAAAGCCAAGATTTGGAAAGAGTGTAGTGCAATGTGTACTGTAGCTACAGCAGTGTAACTAGCCAAGTTTGCAAATCAGTAACAGAAATTTGTATTGCATAGGTTCTTAACTGTGGAATGCATGTGAACAGCATTAACAGCTGAGTAGCACAGGCAGCACGGTGCTAGAAATGCAACACTACAAGCCTGCACACACCTTGTCAGAGAACACTATCTGGGCAGTGATCTATCAGAGTATGATTAAATGCACAGGTCTGTATGCATGACATGGATACAGCATTGCACTGCATTACAGGATCTTTATGCATTACACAGGCATGATATTATACTACATCATAGGATGCAGGCAGAAATCTGTATGGATGAAATACACATGCGTGGGTCTGTATGTATTGCACAGGTAGGCATGCATCATACAATAATGCATGCACAGGTCTGTATACATGGCCCACACAGGCTATAATACTACATCATGGCTCAACACATGCACAGGTCTGCATACACGACACAGGCAGGGAAGTGCCTTGAATCAAAGGATGCATTCACAGGTCTGTATGCATAGTACATACAGAGTATAATACTATTTATTTATTATTATTTATTGGCATTTGTTTACTGGGGAATTCTGACTGGGTCACAAGGCCCTTTTTCATCAGAGGCCTGAAGAGAAAAGCTCCATTTAACAAAGAAAATAAGCAAGTGTTTTCAAAGACATTGCATAAAAAACAATTGAAAATTATACATTTCAAAAATAATCAACATTATTGTAGGGCATAGAGATATACCAAAAAATATTTTATAAAGAGAACAATGAGAAAAGCAAAGTAAAACACTATATAAAGGTTCAGAGGAGGTTATTAGACTAGCGGCCCAATAGCCCTTACAAGCCTATTCATGTTAATTCCAAGTTGCTGCAATTGTCTTTGGTTAGACGGACGTAATTTACAGAGTGAGTCTATGATCAACGCTGACTACCCCTGTCCAGGAGGGACAAGGATGCCAACCCTGGGGTGGATTTGCAGTCTCCCATCTATTTGTCCAGGTTGTGCTTGAATAGGGTCATTGAGGAGCTCTTCTTCATGTGAATTGGAAGTTTATTCCAGAGTAGCGACAATCTCTGGGAGAGACAGTTGTCTCTCAAGCATGTTCCGTTAATGTCACAGGCTAGGTTAAGATCCCTAAATTGAGTGACTGTTGCACCATTTGACTTGTGCATGTGCAGCATATCCATCAGGGCAGGGTCAGAAACTGCCCTGTAAGCCAGGCACAAGTAGCCTGTCAGCAGCCTATATACAGAGTACAGTGATAGGGCTTTCAGTCTGTCCATGTAAGTCATGGTTTGGAGACTGTGAATTTTCTTGGTGAGAAACCTCTGTGGTCTCTACAGTTGCTGCAGGTCTCTGGTGAGGTAGATTCAGAAGGTAGCATTGTATTCAATTAATGGCCTGATGAGGGTTGAGTACAGTGGAGTTATAGCATTCTTGATTTGAATGAGATGCCTTTACTTTGGAGATGTGCAAGGTAGAAAGCTTTCCTTACCACTGTGGAAACTTGGTGGTCGAAGTTCAGATTGTTATCTGCCTGTGTTTCCAGATCTCACACCACTGGGTTTGAACTTAGGGGGTGCTGTTAATATTGTAATTAGAAGGGGAATTCTGCTTTGTCTAAGGGGATAATAATGCACTTTTTTGCATTTAGTTTTAGACCGTGGCTTTGGCACTGTGTCAGCCCCTTCTGTGATATGTTAACATCTTCGGGGGTCTCAATGATTGCACCCAATTTGCAATCATCAGCAAACTTAGTAAGCAAAGGTCATCTACTTTAGCCTGGACTTCCGAGAAATAGATTCCAAACAGTAAAAGACCCAGCACAGATCCTTGGCGTATGCCACTGATGACAGGTCTACTGGTAGATGTGAAGTCACCAACGTTGACAGTATGTATTCTGTTGGTGAGCCAGTTGGCTGCCCATCTAGTGACATAAGGGTAAATACGCAGCTGGGAGAGTTTTTCAATGATACCTGAGTGGGAGATTGTGTCAAATGCCTAGGTTAGATCAACATAGGCAGTATGCACTGTTTTACCTTCATCCAGGGCTTTATTGACTTTCTTGAAGAAGTCTTCTAGGTTTAATAAGCATGATCTACCCTTAACAAAGACAAACTGAGTTGAGTCTAGAGTTCGAAGGTCACCTATGTCCTTGTTGATAAGGTCCATGATGATTCTTTCCATGGCCTTGCAGATGAGGCTGGTTAGACTTATGGGCCTATAGTTCCGAAGGTCAGTTGATGGCCCCACTTTCTACAAGGGTATTACTGTTGCTATTCTCCACTCTGCTCTAACAAAGCCAGTTCTTAGGCTATGGTTAAAGAGAATGCCGAGTGGGTCCACTAGGTCCTGTTTAGGAAATTTTTAATGAGCAACCTGGGATGTTATCTGGTCCCACTGAGGCTGTGTTTTTGGCCTTGGAGAGTGCAGATATAATCTGATCTCTAGAGATACCAGACAGAGGACTGGTGTCAGATATGCTTTGGGGTATGGCTAGTGGGGACAGGGGGGTGAAGTGTGCACCAAATCTGTAAGCTAGCAGATTGGCAAGTTCCTCCAGTGTAGTATGAGTAGTACCATGTACTACCAGTTCGGCACATAGCTGGGCATTCTCTTTTAGATTGTGGACATAGTTAAAGAATGCCTTATGATTATCCTTAGATAGGGATGCTATTTTAAGTTCATAGTTAGCTTTAGAGGACTTTACACAATACTTCTGATTTGCTTTTTCAAGATGTGGAGGGAATTCTTCCTCTGATGAGTCAGTTCCCTTTTGTTCTTAGACATCAGTTTCTTCCTTTTGCTATGTAACCTTTCTATACTTGAGGTCCACCATGGTGACTTGTTTTTGCAGGAGAACCTGGTTTTAATCTGGTCAGGTACAGCCGAGTCTATACAGTTGCTTAAGTGTTGATACAGGGAATTTGTGTACACCTCTGCATATGTGTCTTTGTTGTCTATGATTGTGGGGTTATAAAGCTTTTTATACCATTGCTTAGTAGGTTATAGTTTGCTTTGGAAATGTTTTTAGTTTATTTTTGCTCCTGTGGTGGTGACAGATTTAATAGTTACTTTGAGACTGCTTTATGCTTTGACCTTACCAGGCAGGGTATCACACAAGAAGGAGTGCAGTGCTCCCCCCCCCCATGTTGGTGAGTACTATGTCTAGGACATTTGAACCCCCTTGTGGGGGTGCAGACTAACTGTTCCAGAGCATTTGTATTGACAAAGTCCAGGAACCTCTGAGCAAGCATGTTTGTACTCATGTATGTCACCTAGTCAATGGAAGAATAGTTGAAATCTCCCATGACTAAGGTGTTGGGTTGTACTGTGAGTGACTCCAGTAAGTCCAGGTAGGTAGTGTGCTTTTCTTAGTTCATGTTGGGGAACCTATAACTAGCAATGATGTGGTAGGGTATTTGCCTATAGTTAACTGAGCATGGAATAATTCAAGAGAGTCATACTGGTTGACCAGTGTTAAGGTACACGTGTCTTTAATGAAGATGGATATGACTTCACCTTTGGTTCTTTCATGTTCATTTTGAGGTCTGAACGTTGTGGAAGGCATTCTAGTCTTGCACGGCTGCAGTGCTGTCCATGGCCTTGAACCATGTCTCAGTGACTGCACAGACATCAGCATCTTCAAAGGTGAGTAGTGCTTCCAGGGAGTACAGCTGCATGTTTAGAGTCCTAGCATTAAGCAGCAGAATCTTGACTTTGTCTTGAGTGGATTTTGTTATGTCGGAAATTTTGTCATTTTGACATTGCCTAAAAAGGCAGTATGGGGGAGGCAAGCACCTTTGCCAGTATCTAAAAGCCTATAGGAGACAGGTGCAGACCATCTCTGGCAAAGAGGTGTGGCCTGTCAACCATGTCTTCCCAGGCTGACAGATATTGGATCCCCCTGGACTGGCACCACAAACTAAGCCAATTGTTGTGGTCGATCATTTTTTGTTTATATTGTGGCATCATCCAGGGTGAAGGTAGAATGCTGCTTAAAACTAGGGTCATATCAGCTTGAGACACATAATCTGAGAGTTCAGTTATGTCTCTCTTCATATAGTCCAGAGAGAGATGTCTCAAGTTATTCACCCCAGCATGAATTATGACAGTGTCATAACAATACTTTTTGTTGAGTGACTTGAGTTCACGTGTGATTTGATGGATCCTTGGAATTGACAGGTAGCTGACTGTGACCTTCTCCATGTCCAGCCTGGTGAGAGGGACATCTGTATGTCTCACTATGGAGTCTCCTATGACCAAGACATTAGGTTTTGAGGTGTTTTACCTTAGGGGCTTATTTGCTGAGATAATGGTGTATGTGTTATATGTAGTGGTTTTTGCTTGCATAGCAGTGTGTGCAACTGGTTTACATTTGGGAGGTCTCTGATCTTTTGGTAGGCTTCTACTGAGTACCTCGCATATGTGTATTTATGTGTCATGACTTCAGTTTGTGTGGGAGGTAAAGTGTGTGTGCTGACAACCTGTTTGATGTCCAGTTTGTTGTTATATGAGAGAACTGATTCCAATGTCATAGTGTAATTACATCTCTCATACAGGACATTTGTTTGTTTCAGGAGTAAGTGGTTGTCAGTATGCATGAGGCAATTATTACATTGCCTCAGGATCCTCACGTCAATAAAGCTGGCCTGTGAAATGATGGGAAACTGCCCATCCATTATAGCAGATTTTTACCGTATGTACTATTAAGGAAGGGAGTAGGCTAGTTTGACTAGTTTTTGTGCTACGACTAACAAAGGTGCATGCTCAATTGAAGGCTATGGATGACAGTGCACAACTAAGTTTCCCATAGTGCAGTAGGAAAGCTTGGGAGGGTTCCACTGACAGATGTCTAGGGGAAAATTTAGTTTCAAGGTATTTGCGTCTATGCAGGACACCACTAACTCCTGTTGCACAGTGCACTGCAACTCGTAAGCTCGAGCCTTAAATACAGGCAAAATTAAAATAATTTTTAGCTAATCTACCAATAGGGAAGCAAACAATGAACCTTCCTCCAGAAATACCCAGCATAGAGAAGGCTGGATCCACACTCTTCTGCCACAAGGGTACAGTGAAGCCCTTTCTTAATGTAAGATGGTTGGTTTAGTGCTCAAGTGTATCAATAGCAAAGTAGATTCAGCAGGTCTGAATCTAGTCTATGCTATCTAGGTATCATAGTGCAAATCAAATGCAGAGAAGTCCAAAAAATACTTAGATCCCTTTTGTGTATTTCCCAGCTCAGATAGACCAGGTAAATACCTACTGCCACCTTAATGACTTCTTTTGAAGTAAGTGTTTGCTAGAGTGTAAAAATGCACTACTTTATATCCAACAGCTAGCTAGATAATGAGGTTGGATCCAGTAGAACAGACAATGGGAGGCAAAATGCACTTTTTAAATATAAGCACAAGGAAGGGTAAATAATTCAGGATATCAACAGCTGAGTAGAAGAGTGGCCATGGTGGTGCAGTGATTAGCGTTGCTGCCTCACAGCAAGAGGTTCTACAATTCGATTCTTAGCTGGGGTGCTTTCTGTGCGGAGTCTGCATGTCCTCCCTGTGGTCGCGTGGGTTTCCTCCAGGTGCTCTGGTTTCATCCCAAGGACATGCAGTAGGTGGATTGGACACTCTAAATTGGCCCTAAGTGTGAGTGTGTGCCTTCCATGGAAGGTTGGGTGCCAGGCTGGCAACTCTACACTGTAAAACTCCACTGCCAATTATGAGCAGACAGATGATCCGCTGTGGTGACCCCTTACCAGGAAAAGCCAAAAGAAGAAGAACATCTGTGTAGAAAGGCAGGAGCTTATTAAGCTCAATTTACAATAGGTGTGGGCAGCTTAAAGTCATCAGGTTTAAAAAGCAGATCAACAAATAAATACTGCAGGGAATCACCAGCAGTGCCTTAGTTTATGAAGGCTTAAAATCTTTTTAGACAAAGACAAAGACCCAGAATTTCACTGAGTATTTAAGTATCACTCAAGAGACAATTTACCCAATTAAAAAATGTGAAACGTGCAATCTTGATAATTTAAGTGTCTACCAGCCACACAGAAGGAAAACATCAGGCCAAGAAGGTTTCTTAAAACAGAGAACTAAATTGAGCAGGTAAAAGAATACAGCTCCATCAGTCACAAACAAAAAATACAGGTTTACTTTCCTCAGCCAGCAGGGAATCACCAGCAGTGTTTTAATTTGTGCAGGTTGGAGAGCATCCTTCTGCCAGTTCTGAGTAATAAGTAAAAATCATGTGTTTAGTTTAATTATAACTATAGAGGGGAAGATAGATTAGGATAGCTAAGTATAAGTAGACAGGAGGTGATAGGAAGAGGTTACGTAAAGTGGTAGAGAGGATAGGATACTCAAGTGAAGATGAGGAAGTGATAAAGAGTACAGAATCTGTAACATATAGGGGTGGAAAAGTAGATTATATTAATGTTAAACCAGGGGTATGCCATACCTCTCAACTGTACAGATTTTTGCAGAATGTCCAGATTTTGGCCTCATATTTTGGTCCATTTTTCATAAAATTGCAGTTTTCTGGCAAATTAGAGGTAAATCATTAATGACTGAAGTCAGAAAATAATGAAAGACATTCCCCCGGATTTACTGATCTTCTGTGCAGGACTAATCTAGTCCTGCACAGAAGCAGCAGTTGAAAAGGGGGACAGCAGCGCGACATGCATATTAATGAAGGCGTGCTGCCTGAACTCCTAATGCTACACAGAGCGTGAACAAGTGCAGGGGGTGTGTCTGAGAGCAGAGGTCTCAGAATAAACATGCCCCTGCAAAGTAGAACAGAAGAATGTGCAAATAAATGAGCGAGACAGCTCACAAGTGTCTGCATATCCCCACCAACAGTCCCCATCTGTTCAACAGCAACTGTACAGTCAAATAAAACGAAGAAACCCTATTATTTATTTTTTTTAAAACCCCGAGTACAGCTAACTGTAGGTGCGCGGGTTTACCCATTGCTTAGCTACGGTTAAAGTAGCTGAAAAGGCTGAAGAGGATAACAAGGAATATATAAGCAAATGAAACAGTACAGCAATAGTGGAGTGGTTAGAGCATCAGCCTAACAAATAAGCATTCCCGGTTTGAATCCCACTGCAGCACAAATCACTTTCCAGGGGAAGTCTGTATCTGAACAAAATTTTACGTCGTTTTGCTGTATAACCTACAGAATAACAATGAAATGTGAACTGGAGTACTGCATGAAATGCACATGTGAAGTGTTAGTGTCATAATGAATAAGGCACAAGTAAGCAGATCTAAGCACAAATAAGTAGCGGTAAGCATGTCCAGGTGCGTTTGTGCGGGGGTAAGCATTGCCCACACAGAGTAAGCAAAGTAGAAGCTGAGTGTAAGAAACTGTAATTGGAGGTGAGCAGTGCTTACCATCGTGCAGACCCACTTACAACTGCTTTAAAGTGCCTTAATCACTCTGGATCCAATCACCCAAGTTCCGCCCAGCAACAAAATAAAATGTCTCAGCAAGGCACAAAACCAGGACCCTGTACAATATAGTCACAGCAATTAACCACTAAGCCATCATAGCAGTAGATAAGTGAAATTAAGGCCATACATCCCATACACCCACATGGATTTATATAAATATATATATATATATATATATATATATATATATATATATATATATATATATATATATATATATATGTATATACATATATATATATATATATATATATATATATATATATATATATATATACAGCAGTATGTGAATATATATATATGTGTGTGTGTGTGTGTGTGTGTGTGTGTGTGTGTGTGTGTGCAGACATATACATATACATATATATATATATATATATATATATATATATATATATATATATATATATATATATATATATATATATATATATATATATATATATATATATATATATATATATATATATATATATATATATATATATATATATATATATATATATATGTGTGTGTGTGTGTGTGTGTGTGTGTGTGCAGACATATACATATACAAACGTATCTATCTATATATATATATATATATATATATATATATGTATATATATATATATATATATATATGTGTGTGTGTGTGTGTGTGTGTGTGTGTGTGTGTGCACGTAGATATATACAGATATACAGCTATGATAGGAAACAGCACACAAGAATGACATATGTTCACAGGCTATGCCAATGGAAGTGAGGGGCCCAAGCAAGAAACATGTAACACGTAGCATGACCTTCTCCCCCCATCCAGACAGAGGAAACATACACACAAACCCACAAACAATGTAAACAGTCCACTGCTCCCCAGACCACAGGCAGGATACAACCGGGGGGTGTACACAGTGCACCTGTGAAATCTAATCTTGGAACACAGACAGGAGCGTCCCTTGCTGGATGCCCCAAAAATTGACATATAATGGAAGGAAGCTGATGCAATGACCATTCTGGCCGAGGTGTGTACATACCTGGAATACAAGGGTGGGAAAGCCTGATGACCCATGGGTCGAGACAACGTATGACATGGGTCCCGTGAAGTGGAGAGTGGGCAGCGTGTAGTGGTGTGTTCAGACCCGACCTGCACCCAGAGTAAGGATGGGTGCTGTAGAAGAGGTGCAGGTGGGGGAAATATGGGTAGATAGATATGGGTCTAGGTGTGCAAGTGTTGGCTGATGGTGATCTATATGGACAGCCCCAGGGATGTAAGCAAATGTGTTCAATGGGCAGAGGCATTGCCCAACGAGCAGCCACACCCGCTGCGAGTCCCACTGCAGCAAAATCTAATCTACATGGCAAGGAATGGAATAACCAGATGTAGATGTATATATGTAGAAGTATGTGTGTGTATATCTACCCATAGCTACATGGAGATATACCTCTCCCTCTCCATAGTACAAAAGTATACATACACAAACAGAATACATATACATACCCATATATAGATATATACATATGCAGACACCAATACACCCATATGTCGTTAGATATATATATATAGACAACAATATATAAATATATACTTGTATGCATACATATACAGTTATATCTGTATATAGTAATGTATATATATATATATATATATATATATATATATATATATATATCTATATATATATATATATATATATATATATATATATATATATATGTATATATATATATATATATATATATATATATATGTGCGTGTGTGTGTGTGTGTAAATATACACATGTACATAGCTAGGATATGATAGAGCAGTTATGAATTACATATGTTCACAGGCTGTGCATATGGGGATGAGGGGTCCACTCACAAAACGTGTAACACGTAGCATCATCCCTCCCCCTCAGCAAGACCGGTGACACATACAGACACACAATAAAAGTAAATGCACCACTACTTTCCGGACTACAGGCAGGATACTACCCATGGGAGAGACCCGCCAAGTCCAATCTTGAAACAAAGACATGTATGTCCCTTGTGGGACACTAAAAAAGTCAAACATATTTGGGTTTCCTGCCATTACACCGATGTTGAATGGCAGATTACAAGGTAGGGGAAGCCTGATGATCCATGGGATGGACAACATACATGATGGGTCCCGAGAAGTGGGGAGTGGCTACAGTGTACAGGTGTGGCCAGACCCGACCTGCACCTGGAGTAAGGAAGAGCGCCAAAGAGGATGTGCGGGTTGGGAACTATGGGTATGAAATTATGGGCCTAGCTGAGCAGGTGTTGGCTGGAGTGGGTCTATGTGGACTGCCGCAGGGATGTAAGCAATAGTGTGCATTGGGCAGGGCTGCCACCCAACGGACAGCCACTCCCGCTATGAGTCCCACTGCAGCACAGTCTAGTGTACATGGCAAAGAACGGAATAACCAGATGTAGATGTACAACTGTAGAGGTGTGTGTGCATATATACCCATACCTACATGGAGTGAAACCTCTCCCTCTCTGTAGTACAAATGTGTACATACAGAGACAGACTATAATTAAACACCCACATATAGATATATACATATGCAGACACCCATACAATATATATATATATATATATATATATATATATATATATATATATATATATATATATATATACATACAAATACAGATATATACCTAGATATGTATATAGATATGTAGAAATATATATGTTTTTGTGTGTGTAAACATACACATATATATAGCTAGGATATTAATTGAATTATTTATTTAAAATCACATCTGTTAACCGGGTAAGTCTTGCTGAGCTTCTGGCTCATTTACAGCAGAGACCCGGGGAGAAAAGCTCCTCAGGACTAGTAAACAGTTTGTTAAATAGTAGTATACAGCATATATATATATATATATATATATATATATATATATATATATATATATATATATATATAGAGAGAGAGAGAGAGAGAGAGAGCTCTCTCTCTATATATATATATATATATATATATATATATATATATATATATATATATATTTATAGATATAATACACCAGTTAAGGATTACATATGTTCACAGGCCGTGCCAGTGGGGGTGGGGGTCCAATCAACAAATGTGCAACACATAGCATCAACCCCCCTCCCACCTAGATGGGTGAAACATACAAACACACGCTACAAGTAAACACACCACCGCTTCCCAGACCACAGGCAGGATACTACCAGTTGGAGAGACCTGCCAGGTCTAATCTTGAAAAAATGACATCAATGCCTCTTGTGGGACACCCCAAAAATGAATGATAATTGGAGTCAGTCCCTGTAATGATTTATCCAACCAGGCTGTATACGTACACGGACCAGTAGGTTGTGCAAGCCTGATGACCCATGGGACGAGACAATGTATGAAATGTGTCCCGACACATGGAGAGTGGGCAGTGTGTAGTGGTGTGGTTAGACGCCACCTGCACCCACAGTAAGGATGAGTGCTGTAGAGGAGGGCCAGGTGGGAAACTATGGGTATGCAGTTATGGGCCTAGGCGTGCAGGTGTTGGCTAGCACAGTTGTATTCGGACCACCCTGGGGATGTCAGTAATATTGCGAATTGCGTAGAGTTTACGCCGATACCTCTCAACCTCTAAGAGCTAAGTCACTGGACAGAACCTAAACTGTTGGGGGGACAAATAGGGACAGAAAGCACATATTCCACTTACAACCTTAGAAAGCTGATAGAATAATAGGTTATGCATTAGCATGACAAGTCTGAAAGATGTGGAGTTGTAAACCCATTGACCTGTCTGTATTTAATGGTGTCAGTTCCCAGGTATTTGCCAGACAGGTGCGGATTGTTAGAGGATCACAGCAATATTATGAAGCAAACTCTGGACAGGTCATGGATTCTGTACAGTCAACAGGCCTGCTTATGCCTACGGGCAGCCATTCCCGATATGGGTTCCACTGCAGCACAGTCCAGTGCACATGGCAAAGTACGGTATAGCCATATGTGTTGTTGCATTACCCACTACACAGCACCTATGAACACATGGTCACAACACCCCACTGTAGGCATGTAAGCCGGTGTAATGGGCATCACAAGGTATTATTGAAGTCCGCACCCAGGGGTGTGAGTGTCCAACGCAAACACCAAATGCAGTGCATATGCACAGCTGTTGCTGTAGATAACATGGCCAGCTGTGGACCTTCCCTGCAGCTATCATGCATATCCCTGGATAATCCTCCTACTAACACCCCCCTTTGTGCCCCATGCTCACCACATACCTATCAGACCCTGTTCCATTCCTCTTAATGTCTACGGGTACATGTAGTTGACACCCTCTTCCCCCACTATATTGCCAGTATCTGGAACACCAACCCACATGTAGTAGCACAGATGTCCCACAGGACACATGTAACTAACACATGAAGGAACACCACAAGAACACCTGGAGCAGCAGAGGCTCACTACCTTGCAAAACCATCCCCCCATCTCACACTCTATACCACGACGTCAACTAGGGATACCAACACCTCTTGTCCTGCCTCGCATACAAATCCCAACATCCTACATACCTTCATTATTGCTCCCCATCCAATTATACCTACGGGTTACTATACAGTTACAATGTCACCCCCACTACCTACCTACCTACTCCCAAGAAATTCACCTCTACTATACCACAAAGGTATGGAATATGTACACCTACCCCGAATACCTGCATGTAGCCTATCCTGACCTGTGAAACAGGAATCCAACCTCACCTTAAACTGACCTTTGTCAACAGTCATACCTGACATGTAAACCTGACCTAAGCATGGATAATACTGACAGTTGAACGTAAACTAAACATGTTTAATGGGTGACATAGCTATGTTATGTCTGTTACCCTCTATGAATGTGATCACCCCAGTATTAATTGGGATACGTAGCTGGGGTCAGTGTGGAGCTGTACACCCCGGGCCACCACTGACAATGGACAAGCATACAGTCCGAGTGTCCTGGTTGACAGATGTGAACAAAATGTATGATGTTGCATGTGTGTATGCGGGAGAAAGTGGGTGTAAGCCTGTTTGGCTGCAGGTATGCAAGTACCACACTGGTGAAGCAATGTAGAGGCTAACTGAGGGCAAGACACCACAACCAGAGGTCAGTAATGCTGTGCTATGCGGAAACAAGTGCATACCCACCTACAAATGTTCTACAGTGCCTCAGTCACTCTGTAGCCAACAGCTGTTGTTGTGGCCAGTCACAAAATAATCTGCACTGCCAGGTTGCAAAGCCCCACCCCTGCAAACTATATAGACATGAGTTCCAGTAAGCCATGGCGGATACACATTCAGCTGCTGTGATCACAAACACATCATCCAGCACAGGCATCCAGCAGTATAGGAAATGTATATAAGTGTCTAGATTAAAACCAGAACACGTGTCCATTGCACAACCACAGTATTATGAGCAGTCTATGTGCGGCACAGAACAGTGCTGTCCAATCATACTGTCAGAACAGTAGTCCTGCATAATACCGAAGGGAATAATGATATACGGTGCACACAGTGGGGGCGTGTGAGCGTGCTTCATGCACAGTATGTCACACCTGGGGCATTGGTACTGTGGAACCAGGAGATGAGGCTGGCCAGGTGTGTGTGAGCAAACCACTGCTACACAATACCCTGGCAGGATGCTACCAGTGGGAGGAACACTGTAGGCCAGCTAGGTCTACTCCTAACACAACAACAGGTCCGTCCCTGGTGGGATGAACCAACAGTTGTGAGTCACATCGATGTCACCACCAGTATCAGAGCAGGATCAGGGGAAGGCTGGTAGGTACATGGACTAAACGGATGAGGAGATTGCAGATGCTTGGGTGGGGACAGTATACTGGAGGTGTACCGAGATGTGCAGAGAGGGAAATGTGTGTAGGTGTAGTATGGCAAGGCCAGCAACCGGGAATGGATGGATGCTGTGTATGTGGAGCTCAGGGGCCGATGGAAGGGAACATGTGTATGTCATTATGGTAGACATATGCAAACAAAGCAAAACAACAATAATGTAGTGGCCAGAGCATCCACCTAATGCGCACGCATTCCCGGGTCGAGTCCAACTGCAGCACATCCTATTCTCCATGTGATATCCATATGTTACCTTCATTGTGCTGTAGAACCTTCTAAGTAACATCTATATTTGCACAGGAGTACTGCCTTAAATGCACATGTGAAGTGTCATACTGACTAAGGCACTAGTAAGCATGTGTAAGCGCATAACAGCAGTAGTACGCATGGATACGCAGTGGTAAGTGTGTGTACGTGTATTCGTGCAGGGGTAAGCATTGCCTACATAGATTGAGCTAAGTAGATGCTAGCTGAGTATAAGGTAACACAACCCGAGCTTAACATTTCTTAGCTCTGCGAATACACATGCACACTCGCATACCACCACTCAAATGTTCCTAACTCACTCTGTATCCGACAGCTGGTGTTTTGCCCTGAGACACAACACACAGCCTGTGGAAGGCCCACACCTGAGATGCTGCACATCATACACTACGTGATGTACCATTAAACCATGACAGATGTACATAACCACTCATTCCACATACATATCATCCAGCACAATCAGTCAACAGCACAGGGAATGTAGTAATAACACATCACACAACCTCTTAATGCATGAATCATAGACATAGTGCACCATAATGTGGGTACATATAGGGATATCTGTCATAACCTGCTCTAATACACTTCAAACATTGCAAGTTGCATGGTTATATGTGGTAGAACACATATATTGCTGGAGATGATACGTCTGAAACACGTACGTGTCTGCACGAATGACAGACCTCAGTCCTAAGGTCATCCATGTCACTTGCCAAGAGAATGAGGTACAGGCCACACATATAGGCTGAACATGCATGCACATATGGACAGCTATACATCTGTTAATGTAGAGAGATAGACAGCTATAGGTATATATATATATATATATATATATATATATATATGTATGTATGACTCACAAATATCCATATACCAGCAATCGTACAGAGATAGATTAATGTGTACAGTGTATATATCCATATATATATATATATATATATATATATATATATACCTATATATATATATATATATATATATATATATATATATATATATATATATATATATATATATATATATATATATATATATATATATATACACACACACACACACACACACACACACACACACACACACACATATATATATATATATATATATATATATATATATATATATATATATATATATATATATATATATATATATATATATATATATATATATAAAAATATGGATACATATATATAGCTAGAGCTATATCAATGTCCAGTTCTCCCTCTATATATGGGGGTATAACATATGTACTTATGGAGATACACATAAAAAAAAAAAAATATATATATATATATATATATATATATATATATATATATAAATATACAGATAGACATGTGTATATGATTTCCACATGGGAACAGACTCCTGGCCCACTCCGTACGATATAACTGTCCATGAGCACAGTTAATGGGGGTGGGGGCACACATGAGGGACACCTGGTAATTACTGCAGTGTAACCCCCCCCCAGCCCTAACGGATATGCTGTGCACACCAATATCCAGCACATGCAGTACTTGACAGCAGGACCCGCCACAACACAGCTGCAATTCTCCAACAGTTATCCATGTCACCTGTACATGTCAGGCCAATATCTGTAACATATCATGCAGATAGGCCATTGTACCATTGGGAATGTACTATGTTGAAGGGCTACAAATACAACTGTACAGATATGCACACACATCC
The DNA here is from genome assembly GCF_019279795.1 of Protopterus annectens. Taxonomy (NCBI): domain Eukaryota; kingdom Metazoa; phylum Chordata; order Ceratodontiformes; family Protopteridae; genus Protopterus; species Protopterus annectens. Next base: position 1,532,025,487 of record NC_056741.1, on the reverse strand, counting down.
ATACATTGATGATCATGTGCAGGCATATATATATATATATATATATATATATATATATATATATATATATATATATATATATATATATACATAGATACAATATATGGGATATGGGATATATGGGTACATACACATATACACAAACAAAGGGTATTAGTAGCCATACATGTGTAGCAGTAGTGTGGACGTACTGGGTGGAATGTATATCCTCAGCCACAAGCCCTGCAACCAGTACCTGTGACATGTGTGGTGTGGCAACCAGCCCCACAAAGGGGATACTTACATTGCACATATACCCACTCACAGTTCAAAGGACATGACACGGCACACAGGTATGTATACACAGACATTTATTTGTGTACCATACAATAATGTATGCCATTTCTGACAGCACATGGGTGTTGATGTATATAACGAGTGATGTATGCAAGGCCCACACATAACAGTCGATGCAGACAGTGTGGATATATATCATACTATGGTGTCCAGGCTAAGTCCTTCAATTTCATTTGTCAAAATGAAATTTTGTCAAAAGCATTTGACAATGGATTAGACTGCATAATACATAACAGTCAACAATATCAGATGTAGTTCAGCAGCCTCAAATTACACCCTGTAATCAAGGCCTAGGGGGACATTCATTACTTGTGGTAATGTCAATGTATCTGTCACATGTATGGTCCCTGGCCAGAAAATGTTGTGGGTGTCCACGCTATGACTGTGATGATAGTAGGAATGCTAGCATTGGTGAATTATAGGCCATTATCTAACAACCCATACCTGTATCACAGCAGGAGAAAGGCTGCCATATATGTGGGGGACAAAGGCAGGAATACAGGGCCATACCTACAATATTGCAGTAACACACCCTGGAACATGCTGGTGTTACAGGATGTGTTGCAACATACCATTATGCAGGAATACCACATCAGGTACACAAATGGATATAGCAATTTACTGCTAGCACGCAACACACACACTGCCAGTGTAATATCCGACACAGGACCTGTGTGGTGGACAGACAACACATGATAGGCACACAATTGTCCAGCTAGGGGATGGCCCACAGTAGTGAGCTAAGCAGACAGACTGCAGTACAAGGTAAACTAGCATGTACACACACATACACACACACACACACACACACACACACACACACACACACACACACACACACACACACACCAATACTATGTATAGCATTACACCACTCTACTCACAGTCTGCCTGTATGTCCTGATCCTCCTACATATATGTGGTGCCCTGAGTGTGCAGGTACTCCTGTAAGAGGTATTGCTACCTGCTGTTTGTAACATTGATGCCCACACACAGGAAGGATGTCCATCACACACACGGAATGTACAGGGATGTAGGAATTCATAGTAGGTGGTTGCCATGACAGTGGTAATTGGAAGTACTACACATGTGTAGTCATATATATATATATATATATATATATATATATATATATATATATATATATATATATATATATATATATGGCTATCTGGATACATACATGTCCATATCATCCCACCATCCCACCATATGTCCTGGACATGGAGTGTAGCCCTACCCCAGCCCCTATAGTCCCAATGCAGTAGTGCAGGGGGGTGTCTGGTATGTATAGCTGGTATATTAGTAGACATTTGCTACTGTCATTGGGATTGTTGTCACAGACACGGTGTGTATTGAAGGTGACATATGCTCATAAGATGTGTGCCATTGGCTACTGGCAGACATCTTAAGGTTATCATGGTACAGTACCTGCATATATAGCAGGCTCAACAGCCATGTCACAGCACAGGGTAGGCTACACCTGTGTGACAGTGCATTACTACAACCAATGTGAACACAGCCACAGCCACATATGGTATGCTAGCATACTGGTACAGTATATGGACTATCTGTCCTACACCATCCTCATATGTGCCAATCACAACATGACCCTACATATACTGGGCTGTTACACAGTCTGGTCTGATGGCTGTATGTGGTATGGGACATGTGTGTATGGCCCTATGCACATGTAAGGTAATACGGTACCATACAGTGGGGTAGCATGTAAAAACAGATAGAAGGGGAGCTAGGACAATGACACCTACCACAGTCTGTATACAGGCCACAGTACATATGCACAATACACACACTGCCAACATTCACCATCACTACACAGCCCTCAGTACTGTACAAACATCCATAGGATTTCCAGGGTATGGCATTAAGTGTAACCCCCTATTGTACATGACATGTGTAGTATTCTGATATATCATTGGCGTGTTATCACATATGTTGACACTGTTTATGGTGTACAGCACATATGCACCACTTCATGCATGACATATGTACAAAGGTTGACAGAGATGTGGCTGACAGCACATACACAAGTCCAGTATAGACATGTCGCTGTGATACCCTCATTAATCTACTATTGTAACAGGGTTTGTTGCAACATATGTCCAATGAGGGATATGTAGTCTTTAACTGTCACGGCCTTCACCATCAACTGACTGCATTCCTCACAGTACCTTCTGCATTCCACGGATAGCTGCATCATGGCTAACACATGACACAAAAGACACAACACTGCCCAATCTGCAGATGAGCCTGCAGATGGGGATTCCTGATATACATGGAACTGACATGGCAGGTATTGTGACATGTACGACAGGCATATCCAGACAAATACTGCTAATCCAACATTACTCCATATGCAGTAGAGCAACACTTACAGTTTGTAGGCAGGTCAGGCACATCCCCCTCCTGTTTCTTACCCTCTTCCCACAGTGTATGTTGTTAGAGGTAAATCCCCAACCCATCTAAAATGCTGTTTGCCAAACGACAGTTCTATCTCCTTCTCACAGTGACAGACAAGGGCCAACACCACCAGAATGTTCCCAGGTAGTTGAGTGTGATTCCATGCACTTGGCTATGGGAATGTTACCACACTTGTTCCACATGCAATCGGCTAGGGAAGGCCTGCAATATGTGCAGAGGCCATCTGCTGATCATGATCATCATGTTAAATACACATGCTGCTGCCTAAGCAATGCAGGTGTGGGCCTCCACATCCACCAGAGAGGGTGTGGGGGAGGCAGACAGAGGCAAATACATGTCAGGGAGGGGTGGCATGGTAAAACCGACACATGTTTGTGTCACACACCTACCAGCACAAGGTATCAAACACCCGACAGCTATTTCATGCTATCACAGTCCGACGCTGTTATTGGATGCGTCACATGGGTTATCTGGTGGGGAGCACTCAGAACATATATGTGATGGTGAGTGACATCTGCTACAGTGATACAGTAGATGTACAGTAGGTGACGTTCACATGCCTGTCTGCATGAACAGGTGCCAGCATCAGCACAGGCACACTCACACAAGGACGCATACACATTAACACACTTGGCAGGGCCAGATGTGCAAACCATCACTAGTGGGATTGCCACAACACATCAATGTGCAGGGAACACATGCACCACACAGGTGATGTGGAGGTCATATGGGCAGTGAGTATGAGGGGGGTGTCAGACATAAGGCAGCATGCTAGACTGTGCCCTGAGGGGAGTAGTGTGTGTGGATGTGGACATACCCACCATACAACACACACAAGATCACACAGGGTCCAGTTCGGACATGCATGAGTGCATGCCTGCATGGGTGTGTGTTGGCCAACAGTGCCAGCAGGCTTTACAAGGGTAGGCAATGGGTATACCTTGGCATCAGCCCACATGACAATGGTCTGCATTGTGGCACAGGCTTTTAGCTTCTGCATTTGCCCACACAGGTGGGTATTGCATCTGTCATCCAGACACCTGGGTGACCATTTTGTGTGGCCAATGCTGTGCATCACTTGCCTTGCATGTGTTCTCTAGTCCATGACTTGGATGGTGTCTAGGATGTGCACACATCCCACATGCATGCACAGTGACATGTGAAAGTGTACATGGTCTGGCCCATACTGTGAACACAACTTATCATTAGATGTGACAGTCTTGCTCACGTGTAGCAGGGAGTGATACGGTTCAGTAGATTTACCCTGCACCCACATTGATAGCATGTTAACAGCATTTCTTGATGTCAGTGTCATCTGTCCATACAGGCCATGTTGTCAGGTATGGTATGTCTGTTGTGAGTCACATGTGAAGGCACAGCGGGGTTGCTAACTGTGAGTGGCAGGCCGTGATGTCACATGTATGGGTATGGCTTTGCACCCCAGCCTCTCAGCCATTTCCATCTGTTATCCCTGTATGGTTGACATTGTGATATATATAGTAATTTAAATTAGCAAGACCCCCTCTACATTGCCCACAGGTGTCTCACATACACACACACACACACACACACACACACACACACACACACACACACACACACACACACACACACTGTCATGTCTGGGAGTAGAACCCCTATCTAGCTTGTTTACTACACTAAAGAACTATGCAGTTATATTATGTGCCTCGGACATTACTGAAGTTCATCTTCTCCAAAGGTGCATTTCACAATTAATGACATCAGCAGGACTACCAAAGTAGGGCAATTGTAATGTGCTGTGAGTGAGTAGCATATAATTCATTGCTCCATACACAGAGACACACACATTACATCCGGAACTGGCATGGATGGAGATGGAACACTACCAGCATTCTAAATCACACTACAGCAGTACACAGCTACAGAACGCGCTACAGCAATTACTGGGCTATCATGTTCCCAGAGTTGTACTTCTAGATGAGCGACATTGGCAGCCTTGGTAAAGTAGTGTATTTGTATTGTATGGAATGTGAGTAGCCTAAAAAGCATTGCTCTCTACCCAATCAGACACACACACACACACACACACACACACACATACACAAACACACAGTTGCCAGGGCTGGGGCTCGAACACCTACCTAACTAATGTATCATACTACAGTAGTACACAGTTAAAGGATGCACCATAGCGATTACTGGGCTATCAATTACCCAGAGGTGTACTTCTAGATGACTGACATCAAGCAGTCTTGGCAAAGTAGTGTATTTGTATTGTATGGAGTGTGAGTAGCCTAAAAAGCATTGCTCTCTACCCAGTCAGACGCACACAGAGACTCACACACAAACACATGCAATTGCCAGGGCTGGGGTTTGAACATCTACCTAACTAGTTTATCACACTACAGCAGTACACAGTTACAAGACACGCAACTGTGATTACGGGGCTATCATGTTCCCAGAGGTGTACTTCTAGGTGAGTGACATCAGCAGCCTTGCCAAAGTTTAATATATGTATTGCATGGAGTGTGAGTAGCCTAACAAGTATTTCACTCTAACAAAAACAGACAAAACTCTGAAAACTCCTTGAATCCACAAACAAAATACCAAGCGTCTGTGAAACAACCCATTTATTAAAACTGATATACTGAAGCACTTTTCATTCAAGTAATACACGTACTTCGATGAAGTTCGTGTATTACTTGAACGAAAAGCACTTCAGTATATCAGTTTTAATAAACGGGTTGTTTCACAGACGCTTGGTATTTTGTTCATGGATTCAAAGTATTTCACTCTACACAGTAAGAGGCAGACAGGCACACACACAAACACACACTCTCACAATTGACAGGTCTGTAGTTAGTACCTAACTACTCTGTCACTACAGCAGTATGCAGTTATGGGATGCGTCATGCATTTTACTGAGCTATAGCTCACCCAAAGGTGTAATTCACATTGCATGACCTCAGCAGGCTTGTCATACTACTGCTACAGGAAGGGCAGTGTGTGCATGGGCCATACCTCATTCATGTAGGGTTTGACATGCCACATGCAGGCACACACGGGGTCATATGTCACAGGTGTGTGTATACAGCTACTAGATGGCTGCTTCCTTGTACAGTCTTGTTGCACAGCTGGCACGTACACCACATAGTCTGCCATGCTGACAGGTACTGGTGGCTAGTATCCGCAATGGGTTACATCCGCACCTCATGTGCCTTAGGCTGTGTGCCAGTTGGGACAGGCCTGCATGGCTCCTTGTCACTGTCACCCTCTTCCACACATCTATGCCCATGTGCCTGTGGCTTATTATAGTGTATTGTCCTTACATATTTGTCTGCATTCCTATCCACTGTGTGTGCAAGGCAGGAGTGGTGCATACTGTCATGTGTTCACACTGAGAACTGCAACTTCCAGATATGTCTGGTCCACAGGTGTTTGCAGACATGGCCTTCATGTGTTTAAGTGTGTGAGCATGCCCAGTATGACCGTATGTTGTTGACTGACATTGCCTTCATTCCTCTAAGTGCGTGAGCATGCCCAGTATGGCCACCTGTGTTGCATGTGTGTACCACGCCCAGGTTGTTTGTACTGCAGTGATAACCTTTTGTTGTACACCAACGGGTAACATTTCTGCATAGCAGGGAGGGGGGACACATGTCTGTTTCTACTGTTCTACACAGGAGTGGGGGGCACACCTGACTGTTACTCTATGTGTACGTTGGATGGGGGGCACACCTGACACTTGTACACATTTGCTAGGACTGTACTGGTAAGTCAGGTACTCCATTTCTGTCTGTAGTCTTACCTATCCTGCTGGCTAGGGCTTACCAGTGTAGTACAGATCTTAGCTTTGTTTACCTACATATTAGTGTCTAACTTCCTAGCCTTCACAACTTACATCCAACTGCCTGGCCTGCTGCGGTCTGTCTGTGTAGGTCTGGGGGAGGGATTAACCATAGGGCACATTCGGAGACTATAGTACAACATTTGTTTGTGTTTGTCTTACCCTGTCCTGCTGGCTGAGACTGTTGCTGGGTATGTGATCCTTCCTGACTGGTATATGTGGCTCTTATGGGCACCCCTGTCACCCAGGCCATTTCCTGCAGTGGGTTTTTTCACCCTGTGTAGTATTGGCTACTATGGGGACTCCAGTATGTGTTACAGATCTCATGCTGCCACTATGGGTGTTTACTCTCTGCTGCCTTGACATCTGGCCACCCATTTCCCTTGCATGTTCACATCCATACCATAGCTACAGGTAAAAACACATTCTACTTTGTTTGACAATTGGTAGGTTGATTGACTTACCTTGAAGGTGTGCCAGACTTGAATATGGAGCTGGAGGGCTGCCTATGTTGGATGCACATAGTACACTCCCTATACATGGTTAGGCACAGGTAGTGTCATGTTTGCCATCCCTTTTACTGTCTGTGTGAGTTGGAGAGAGGTGCCATTCCTTGAGGCCCTACTGTGTCAGTGCATGTGCCATGTGTTGCCTCTTTGCCAAGGTCAGGGCATACTGGGCATGCCCTCTTCTGCCTACTGGAGCAGGCTCAGGTTATTCCTCCTGCAAGTCATTCTGTACCTGTACGGGTCTTGGCATTGGTGGGGGGCATTCCTCCTGCAAGTCATTCTGTACCTGCACAGGCATTGGCATTGGTGGGGGGCTGTGTGGCCCTGCCCCATGCTGTTCCTGCTGCAGCTGTTTCTGCAGGATCATATTGTGTAGCATAGCACATACCACTACTATTTGGCTACATGTAGCTGGTGAATACTGCAGGGCTCTACCAGATGTGACCAGACACCGGAACCATGACCTGAGCATCCCAAACACACACTCTATTATATGTCTGGCCTGTGCGTATGCATCATTATGGCATTCTTGTTCAGGTGTGTTTGTATTTCTGATGGGTGTCATCAGCCATGGCTCCAGTGAGTACCCAGCATCCCCCACTAGGTGACTGTATGGGATGTCCACATCAGCAAATCTGTAGTACAGCTGCGTCAGTTGCCATATGTGTGAATCATCATAGCTTCCAGGTCAGCCAGCACACACATTCAGTATAATGCCCTGGGAATCACATATGACCTGGCAGTTGATGGAGGGGATGGCCCTATGGTTGATGTAGGCCCTACTCTGCTCACTGGGTGGTGATTTGATGCATACATGCATGCAGTCTATAGCACCCACTACCCCAGGGTAGTTAGCTATTTGGTGGAAGAGAAGCATATTGCGGGTCAACACCTCACGTGTGTTGAGGAAATATACGTGCTCACTGGCATGTGCTGACATGGCATCCAGGAATTGGTGGAATACTCTGGATGCTAATGCCTGTGAGATACCCATGTTATCACCAGTTGTAGTTTGGGAGGTACCTGTGGCTAGTATACCTAAGCCTACACATACCTTGGTATCCACTGGGATGGGTTCCTCTCGGCAAGTGTGGTGTGTCAGGTGTGGCCTGCACAGCTCAATGCTTTTGCTGTAGGTGGTCTCTGTCCACCCTATAGTACTCCACTACCTCCAGCTCATGTAGCCCCTGGTAGGTTACCCTTGGTCTGTACACTCTTCTCTGTCTCCTTAATGTGAGTTGCTCAGCAGCACTGACATCCTCACCACCCTCAGCCTCTTGCACATTTTGTTCTATGATGCCTGCTGCAGCCCTTCTCATTTTGTAGGTTTAGTTTTAAAATTTCCCTGCTTGTATACACCGGTGGTGTAGAGTATGGAAAAGCCAGGGGGGTAAGTGTTTGCTTGGTTTATAGTGGTGTTCTGGGCTGTTCTGGTCTGCTTCCTGTGTGTTTAGCTGATTCTGATACATTTCACCTGGCAGCTCGACTAGGTCTCCTTGATTACTTTCCTACTGCTGTTTTCCCTTCCCATTGCCTCCCTGTTTAGGCCCATGTGTCTGCCACATGAATGGAGTGTTCAAATGTGCACGGAGCTGCTTTTTCCGGGTTTAACTTCCATTTTCTTCCTGTACAACCCGGTGCGCGGCGCGCACACCCGCTTACACTTTGTAAAGAGTGCTAGGCAGATTTAGACACACCCCTAGCTAAGCTGTGCTACGCTAGAGCAATCCCAAGCCACAGGTCTCCAATCCACTAACAGTATGCCTGACACACACACCCATGATGTCACCTATATCCTAGTCTTGCATCCAGCTATTTATACTCTTAGACTCTTGGGACCTACCTCACACCCTGGGAAAATCTGGGATTCACTAACCCTTCCCTCATTTGCATAGTATTTCCTGCTAATGCATAGTTATATGTTCCACACTGAGCCTCCCCCCTTAGCAACCATTACGCACTGGCCAGGTTGTCTTCTGACTGCCATTGACTTGCATGGCAGAATACTGATTTTAGTTAGAATGCTTATTTTAGGTTTATTTTGTTAATTTCCCCCCAATCCCGTTTTCGTGTCGCTGCCCTATGATTAACCAGGCAAGATCGGCAAAGATAAAATTAAACATTGTTTATTTTTTTCTTTTACATTTTGTAATGCCAGTGGCCTTCTGCTTGGAAATTGGCATGCTTCCTCAATGATATGCAGCCTTTATTTGGAGCTGTCATGGCTCCGTTTTGTAGATTGCTGAGCTGTACTCGGTTACTAACCGAGTACATTTCTGTACACTGCACTCATCCTGCATGGATGGCTGCCAGCTTCCTGGATCGCCTATTACCCTCATTTGCATGGTTTTCACCTGCAAATGAGGTTAATTTGCATACAGGTGCTCAGTCCATGCAGGATTAGCCTAAGAGCTCACATGCATGTCCAGGGAGCTCATTCCTGGATCGCACGTCGACCATATTGCCGAAAATAGCTCTTAAACTAATCCTGCACACTATAATGGGCTTCGTAAATCTGGGGGATTTTGGTTTCAGACTACACATCCTTCAGAAAATTCATGCTAATACAAAACCTGTTATTCTATCAACTTTCTAAGTTTGTAAGAGTGATATTTAAAAATTGTCCCTATTTTTGGGCCTTTGTCCCACTTTTATTTATGGCTTTGTCCAGATTTCTTGCTCTAAAAGGTTGAGAAGTATGGGTATAGCATGCGCAGAGCCTTGAGGATGATAGGTGGTCTTTTAGAAGATTCTTGAAGGAAGGATGGTAGGTTACAGTTATAATAGCCTGTGGAACAGAATTCCATTTTTTTGGCAACAAAGTAGCAGTAAGGCACTGCACTGCACCATAAGATGTACACATGCTGAGATCTTTATGCATTACATACATATGATGATGCATGTAGAGCTCTGCATGCAAGGCACTAGAAAGGTATAATCTTACATTGTACAATGATGCACTTACAGGTTTGTAAGCATGGCATAGAAAGAGATTTGGACTGTATCACAGGATTCAGCCTTAACTCTGCACGATATGCATAACAGACTGTGATGGCCACATGCTTTGCTAGTTTGCAACATTCAGTGTTTGTCAGTTGCATTGAATACTTGACAGTCCTGCAGAATGCCCATATCTCTCAAACTGTAAACATTGAAAATAGGAACAAAGGTCTATTAAAATAGGTGCATCCAGCCAAAAATCTGAATATCTAATTAGCATAAAATTTGGATACCAAATACCACATAACAGTTCCTGCTTCCAGTAGAAATGGGGATACTACTCAGAAGCACATGCTTAAAAAAGGGAGACTGACAACAATTATGGAAAGTATAAGCTCAACATCAAAAGACAGCATAAAATGTGTAGAGTTTAATGAACTGCACTGAGAATTTTACTACACAAGGTCATTTATTTTTACTCCTGAAAAAGGGAGATGTAAGACATGTCTTTTTTTTTAATTATTGGTGCACATAGTGGGCTGGTCATATAGTGCTGTTTTCTTTGTACTACAAATCTTCAAAAATCACACGTGAAGGGATATGTCAAGCCTGAAAGTGTAGATATACTCCAAAAATAGGTAAATCATATGTACAGCCTGAAATTAAGAATGTTTCTCCAAAATAAAGGACAGCTGAGAGATCTGAGATTGTCACCTGTATATCTGTATATTATAGTAACATTCATGAGTAATTGAGTATATTACAAACAAAAAAAAAAAAAACACTGGCAGACAATAAATACTTTCAGGTAAATTGTGTATTTTGTTATAAATCCATCACCTGGTACCCAGCTCCAGTGGCGGATCCAGGATTTTGCAAAAGGGTGGGAGGCACAGTCTGGAAAGTCGACAAGTGAGATGGGGAGGTGGGGAAGCAGGACACTGGGGAAGGGGGATGTGAAAGAATTATCTTAAGATATTGTGTCAGCATGTGTGAAAAGACAGCAACATACAGTCTGTTGCAGGTTATGGGGGTGGATTTAGCATAACGGTTAAGGTCTTCACCTCAGACATAAAGTACTGAGTTTGATTCTGACCTCAGCTTATTAGCTAGACATATAATTACGATTCATGACAGTTAGCCTAATATTCTCTTATGATCCAATGAACCTGGTGTGGCTGTGTTAATTGACTTACATAACTTCTATCCAGCACACAGCATATTAGCAGACATTACCAGTTGTTTCAAGACATACCTGGAAGATATGTTTGGTTGCCCATGTGAGGTCGTAGTTCTTTTCTATGGCATACCTGACATAAGCATTATGATAACCTAGCAAAGAATCCCAGTGAAGGTGATATCACCCCAACAACACCCATAGCAAATGTAAGTAATTTAAGTAAATAATAATTAGTGTGAAACCAGAAAAGTTAATTTAAGTAAATAATTTTATGTCTGCAAGTGAAGTTCATTTAAAGGACATATCAAGTTAAGGAAATCCACTTTATGAAAAAAGCCCTTAAAAACAAATAGTTAAATTATATGTAATGTATAAAATCAAATTTAACTACTGTAGCATTTCACAAAGGACAGTAACACAAAATCTACTTTAATGTCTGACCAGCCTAATATGCAAAGCCATGGAAAGACTTATTAAGAAACAGGAACCCTCCGAACACTGAATCCATTTCAGTTTGGATTTGTCAAGGACAGGCCATGCTTACTGAATCTGGTGGACTTTTTTGAAAAGGACACCAATGCAATATAGGAAGGTAAAATGGTACACATTGCATACCTTGACCTAGCCAAAGCTTCTGATACAATCCCCCATTTGGGGGATTGTAGGAAAGCTAAATAAGCTAGGAATAAACTATGTCACCTATTGGATTGCCACATGGCTCACAGATAATATGCAAGAAAACAAAATAGAAAAAGTTATCTCCACAAAGAGGGACCTCTCCTGATTAACATCTACTTCTCTGAAGTAAAAGCCAATACCAAAGGGCTCTGGATGACTAAGTTTGCACATGACTACAAGTTAGAAGCAGTCACTGAATCTCCAAATTACATAACGATCCTGCTGGAAGGTCTGTCCCAAATAACTGGTGCCAGAATCATGGACCAAAATGAAATGAAAATAAATGCATTAGTGTATCCTTTGGAATCATCTACCTCAGGGAACAACTACAATGACAATAAGACCTTAAGAACAGACTCTTGTTTGGGGTTTCAGACCTTATCTGGACAGTGACCTAAATTTTGACCAGTGTGTCTACTTATGTAAGAAAGCACTTCTATACTGAACAGCTTAAAGAAAGGGGTTGTGTCTAGATCCAGGATGTCATTGCCCAACTTTACTCAGCCGTCATTAGGCCAGTCATTGAGCATGATGCCCCCTTTGGCCTGTAACGATCCAGACACATGCAACTGGAATGCCCACAGAGAAATCTTACTAAAAGGATAAAAGGGCTAAACAACATGTCCTACATGGACTGACAAAGTCTGCCATTTGCTTTCTTCCACTGACTGCCTCCCATAGCTCTCAACCCCTCATTTCCAAAACGTAGAACATAATGTGACAATATGTAGCAACAGGTGAACATTTACTAACAATTTCATCTAGGATACTGATAGCATGATAAATAAAATAACTGTTTCCTCATACTTAGCGTTTTCCTGATTAACTTAATTTAGTATTGTATACCATGGCAGTTAACACTCAGACTCACAAACTGAAGAGCATTCCTCATAATGAGATTCAGTTGAGAGCTATGCTGTCTTTCCATCCTCAGAGAGACAGCCATTTCTAGCCATCAGCTGTGATCACCAAACAGACTGTTTTTGCACATACATAAAATTGTTCGTTTGAACAGCTGCAACATTCAAAGATTTCTTGGAAAGCCATTGATTTTAATGTGGTGTCAAATGTAAATCAACTCCCTCTCTCTACAGTTTGAGTTGGCATCATGCTAAAAATATGCACACTATTAACCAACACAGCCTTTAGAGTCCTAAATGTGGAAAAAATGTTTTGCTTAAACATTGAAAAAGCATGCTAACACATAACCAGTTATTCCAGCATCTTTCTAAGTTTATAAGAGTGATATTTAAAATCTTTCCCTATTTTTGGGCTATTGTTCTCCCATTTTGGGTTTTACATACACAGAAGTATTTCAAGTGTGAGCAATAATGTCCTCTTATAGCCTGCCAATATACCAAAACAGTTGTTCCCATAATATGTTACAGTCTGTTCTTAAAAATATCTAAACTAGTACTTGCTTTAATGTAATTTGGTAGTCTGTTCCACACATCAGTTGCTCTCTTAGAGAAGCAACTAGTACATTTCTCGTTTCTATAGAATCTTCTACATAGGTTGTCTGATGATTCACTACCACTTGTTGATAACCCCAAACATTCCCAGAGGTAGTCTCTAAATGCCCTATATACCTGAATAAGGTTACTTTGTAAATATCTGAGACCTTGTGCAAGTTCAGATATTTTAGTCTTTCACAGTAACTTAAATTTTCACTTCCATTGATGCTCTTGGTATATTTCCGCTGGGGTCTTTAAAGTTCACTCATGATTTTCTTATATGGTTTCTATATAGTTATTCTATACACAAGTTTGGGTCTAATGTAACTAAAAAACAATAACTTCATTTCCAATTTCTTAGACTTTATAAACATTTTTATACTAACTATAGTTCTATAGCTATCACTGACCAGCTGGTTGATATGATTAGAAAAATAAACCTGGAACGACCCATTTACCATACCATATATACCCTAGTCCTAAAATGTATCTACAGTTTCAATCACTGTGTGCTGTATTAAAATATTAACCATTCAGTTTATGTCTCCCAATTGTCAATCTCATAAGTGTAGTTTTTGATGTAATTACCAGCTGCCCTGTGCCCAAAACATCACCTCAGTGAAGTTCTTTTGCAGACATGCATGCCCCATCTGTAACACATGTTACTGGCTTACCCATTTTCAAGTCATCTGCAACATACAGACTAGAGAACACACAACCACACCCATTTACTTAACACTTGTGCAAAAAACACTGTTTACTTAAATAAAAAGTCAAAGTTTGCTACCCAAGGATGAACGCTCCTGCAATAAAGTAATATAACCAAAGTAGCAAAACACAGGAGCGTATACAGGCAGAGTGAAAGAATCCACATTAACGAATCCTCGTAATAGTAAAATATTCAAAACAAGGTAGTCTTCATTTCACCAAGTTAATAAAAAACATTTTATTGGAAATTCAGTAAAAATCGGCAAGCGCTTTCACCCTCATGGGCTTCTTCAAGCTTGAAGAATTACTGAATTTCCAATAAAAAGTTTTTCATTAACTTGGTGAAGTGAAGACTACCTTGTTTTGAATATTTTACTACTACGAGGATTCGTTGATGTGGATTCTTTCACTCTGCCTATATACGCTCCTGTGTTTTGCTACTTTGATTATATTACTGTTTACTTAATACTTACGCACATACACTCACAATTTGCCACTTACCTCGCAGTTTTTTTTTTCAGCAGTAGCAGTCAAAATAAATGCATATATCTATCTATCTATCTATATATATATCTATATATATATATATATATATATATATATATATGTGTGTGTGTGTGTGTGTGTGTGTGTGTGTGTGTGTGTGTGTGTGTGTGTGTGTGTGTGTGTGTGTGTGTGAGTGTGTGTGTGTGTGTATATATATATATTATATATATATAGATATATATATAGATATATATATATATATATATATATATATATATATATATATATATATATATATATCTTACAGCTGTCCTCTCTCTCTCTGTACCGCAAAGTGGTAATTCTGGATCAGCTTAATCCCAGTCAGGGCACAGGCGAACTTTTGTGGACTGGCTGCTTGCTGTAGGGAATGGATTGGAAAAAAGTGTGCAGAAAAATGACCATACTTGCGTCATCATCCTAAGTCCAGGCTCCTGTCTGGTCTTAAAAAAAAATGAAACAAGCTGTTCTAAAGTTTTTGGCTGTGCACCTTACCCTACAGAGCACCCAACCAAATTTCAGGAGACTGTCCTGTACAGCGCTGCACACACTCGATCGGAGAATGCAAAAGCATAGTCGATTTAGTACACGCTGTACTAAAATGCAACAGAGAAATACACACACACACAGACACACACTGCAGGACTACAAAGAAAAGGAGTTGCTCAGCTCTTTACCTCAACTGTCTTCTGCGAACTCCAAAAGTTAGTATTAGGCAGGCAGCAGCAGCAACAAGAGATTGACTGTAGCTGTATTTAATGGAAATTAAGCAGCTCACCAAATACACCTGCAGCCAATCACAATTACGTTAACTAAAAGAAAAAGTCAGTGTTGTTTTTTTTCTAGAAGGAGTTGCCCAGTTATCCCCAACCAACCCCACCCCTTCTCAAAAAAGCAAAGTGATAATAACTGTCCTGGCTGGTTGTGAGCATGAAAAGCTTATCGTTGCGGAGAGGAGGACTTTTGGGACATTTTTAAGATTTCTTTTACGCATTTGCTACCCCTGGCTTGTCAAGCTATACACTGCAGTGTACATAGTGTATGCATTCCGACGTCCTTGGCCAAGTTATATCATGAGTTTAAAAAGGGGGAAGTTTGCGCATCTGCGCCAAAGCCTAAATCCACTACTGAGCTCAACACCTCCAAAGAGAAAAAGTTACTACACTTCCATTTAATTTATATACTCCAGAAATTCATTACTAAACCAATTAGAAGCACGGAGAAACCTTCCATAACTATGATTTAAAGTGCCACAAATGATTATGTACATAATTATTAGCATTAGCAAAAGTATGCAATACAATATAAATATAAAAAATAAAGAAATGTCTGTACTTCATAATGCACATTTTAAGAATAAATGCAATAAAACATATTTACTAAATGCTGATTAATAATGCATTATTTAAAACACCAAATGCCAGCATTATGCAAAACAAATTCCACAAACTGGATAAACACCCGGGTTACATCTCAGAGCAGAATTAAAATAAAAATAAAGCAACGAACTGACCACGACTCGGTGAATTCAAACAGTTTTAATAAAACACATAAGAGTAAGCGCTTTCACGATTTACAACTAATCGCTTCTTCAGACTCCATTCATACAAATAAAACAACTAAATTTTAATTAATACTGACCAATCAGATACCACATCCTATATGATATCATTAATAAATAACAATTAAAAATTCTAAGCTTTAAAGCAGTATACAAAAAATAGCAATAAAAAATGTGTCATATAATTAAACCAATAAATTCAATGTTTCAGAGACCTAGCTTTCAGGAAGGGTTTTAGTGAAACTACACCATTTAGCCCTGGTGGTTTATCTGCCTGTAGTTGTAGTATCCATTTCTGCTCTATTTCTTCTACTCTGTTGTTTATATCACCCCCTCTAATGTGTTGTTCAATAATCTCTAGCACCATAAAATTAAATATATGTTCCATGTCCTCAGTTAACACATTTCGCTAGAGCATTAGTATCCTTCTTTTTAGTTATATCTCTTAGATGTTCTAATACACGTTCTTTGAGGCATCTATTGGTTTTCCCTATGTAAAAAATGAAACATTTAGTACAAAAACTGAAGTAAACTAAGTGCTGTGTTTTACAGTCTGCATAGAAATTAATTTCTGTATCAAAATTCAAAGTGGGGTGTGAAAAGGTAGGTTTACTATACAGATAATTACATGCCATGCAGTTCCTGCATGGAAATGTGTCAATTCTTTGAGATTTTATTAAGCATCTGTTGTTCCTTGTTTTATAACAAAGTTGTCTTTTAAGAGATTTCTTATTACTAAAACAAAAATGTGGTCTATCATCAATAACCCCATCCAGTTCACTGATTGACCTTAGGATGTTCCAGTTTTTTTCAAAAATTGAGCAAAATCTCCTGATGTTACTTGAATAGGACACTGGAAACCTAATCATATTAGAATCATTCTTATATGTGTTATTTTCTATACTAATAGTGCCAGAGAAGTAGGGTTTGGCTTTGTCTTTCCTTTCCTGTGACACATACGTAATACTGTTCCTAATATCTTTATCACTGTAACCTCTTTCTTTGAACTCTTCTTTTAATGTTAATATTGCTGTATCTAGGCCTTCAGCTGTATTGTGTAGATGGCTAGCTCACATAAATTGTCCCTTAATGACATTTTTGCTTACATGTCCTGGGTGTATACTTGTCTTGTGTAGGATGCTGTCAGGGCCGTCCTTAGCCGAAATGGCGCCCTAGGCGAAGTAGTGCTCCGGTGCCCCTTAAGCCCCACCTACACCACACTCATGAAACACCCCTATTTGAGCCACACCCACTGGTCATTCCCCAAGAAAGCCACTCTAGTCATTTCCTTAAATTATTTAAATGCATAGGAAGAAAAAGATACCTTGTAATGTAGTTAAACTGCAACTACCTTTACATAAGTATTTTTTACTTGAAATACCAGAGCCAGATCATGGTCAAATAGGGTTCTAGGAAGGGTAATAGACCACCACCCCAGACCAGCCCCTCCTGTAGCAACCTCCAGCAGCAGCAAACCCTCCCCAGCCATTCCAGTGTTCCATTATTTGGTTATCTCACCAGTTACCACCCTTATGTTCTATTATTTGCTTCTACAATGATTACAGATATTGAAATAGCACAAACACAGATAGCCATTTGCTAAACAAACAATACAGTCTCACAGTGAAAACAGACTTACACGAGCAGTAAACTTCTCTGCCCTTGAAACTCATTCATTGAAATGGCAAAACTCACATTCATTGAAACAGCATGAAAACCCACATTTATAGAAATGCATCTGGTTGGTGGAGAATTAAGTTTACCTTTGGGCCGTTTTCAAAACAGACTCCTTGCACACATTTGTTTACGGCAATGCACACCATGTATTTATTTTTTAATTCACTTTCCTGATTGTATCGAATTATATTCCTTGTATTATATTCCTTGTATAATACAGCACCACTTGTTAGAATATGTTTTAAATTTGTAGTTTTAAACATTCTTTTAATAAGCAATGAAACAAAATTTATGAACTAAACACTACCCATTTCAGAAAATTTCAAGAATAAAGGGCCACTCAAGACTTCTGTCATTACAATCCACCAATATTACCCCACACGCACAATCTCTGCAGAAGTAAAATCATCTAAATTCCACATTAAAGAAATATTTTTTTTTTTATTTATCATTTGTTGACCGGGAAAGTCCGACTAGGTTCCACAGAGCCTGTTTTCAGTGGAGGCCCGGGGAGAAATGCTCCAGATGCATGTCTTTGGAATATGTAACTAATGAAGAGGTTGCTACTAGCAAACAACTTTACATATCAATGCTATCTACAAATTCAGTGCCTGCTGCCCTTGAAAAATTAATTGCCTATATTACATTAAAAAATTGGTAAGTTGGTAATATTGCAATAGGAAATGACTAACAAGTTCACAGTCGCTAGGTATCTCATGCAAAAGGTCATATTCAGGAGTGTAGAACCCCTATCCCCCCTTATAATGCACCAAATAATCAACAATCATATAGGCACTGCATATCAACACTCCATCTACATGGTGTGAGTGTGGAATCCACAGCCTTCAGCACCAAAGACAATTATACTACTAACGCTGCTTTCACATTCTACAACACAGTGTGCCATTTGATAAACAAAAAACAGCTAGTTGCACACTGAAAACATTTACACTTGTTACAGCGTGTTAAATTTGCAGTTTTGAACATTTATCCAGTAAGTAATGAAACAAAATGTATGACCCAATAATGACAAACCTGCCCATTTCAGAACATTTTAACCATAAAAGGCTTCTCAAACAGTATCAGTGAATAAGCACAATCTCTGCAGAAGTAAACATCATCTGAATAATTATACATTAGAGAGATTTGTAACTAACGAAGAGGCTATTACTGGCAAAGAACTTTACATTCCACTTTTCCATCTACAAATTCAGTGCTTGCTGCCCTTGAATTAATTGCCTAGGCTGCATTAAAGAAAAAGTGGTACACTGATAATATTGCAACAGAGAATGACTGAGAAACAGACAAATTCATAATAACTAGGCATCTTAAACAAAGGATGGCACACTAAGGAATGCAGAACCCCTATCCCCTCTCAAAATGCAACCAGTAAATCGGCAACTAGGACATTACATACCATGCCTCCTTAACTCTCAACATCTTAGCACAAGAAATCTGAACGAAAAGCCTAAAATAAAGGGGGGGGTCAAAGGTCCCCAAACAGTGACAGATTTTATAAATATTGCTCTTATAGACTTAGAAAGTTGCTAGAATAACAGCATTTGTCTTAGCATGCATTTTCTGAAGGAAATGAGGGCTGAAAATCAAATGCATTATTGACTGACATTTCACCTCAGTGATTTATCAGATCAAATATTTTAGATGGACAAGACAAAAAATGTGAGGCAAAATCTGGGAACTGTATAACATTATGGACAATGGAGATCGATGTCTCAGCACTCTATCAATGGATACATGGGCTTCGGGGAGAAGGAAATTGACCAGGGGTGTTAGCTGTAAGAAAAAAGTGATAGCTGTTGGGGGGTAAAGTGTGTGTGTGTGTGTGTGTGTGGGGGGGGCAAATAATAGGTTGAGAGCTCTGATCTTCAATAATACAATGTCCCACTCATTGTAAGATTCATCAAAAAAGGAAATCTTAAATCACAGCCATTTTTTCACCTGCAGCAATCCATGATGAAATAGGCAACAGAAAAAGCAATTATTTTATAAGCTAAATTGTATCCAAATATTTAAAAAAAACAGCAGAAGACATAATTTATTCACATTTCTTTTAGCTGAGCTTTATAGGGAAATATAGTTTGACAAGATTCTTCAGTGATTTAGTCAGCAGAAAAATAAGCAATTATTTTATAAGCTAAACCCTATCCAAATCTTAAGAAAAACAATAGTAGCAGATGTAATTCAATCAACATTATTATCCTGATTTATTATAGTAAAACTTTCTTTCATCTATATCACCTAACTGCTTACATCATAATCAATGCACAGAGCAGTACAAAGCTGTTCTGCATCTCAGTGAGAAAACTATATGGTGATTATGTACTTTAATCAGTCTTCTACAGTGTTACCTTTCTTTACTCATCTAAAACCTAGGAGTTGAAGTCATTAGAATTCACTGCAAACAGACCCTGTTTAAGATATATAAGTAACTTTTTGAGGCAAAAATTACATATCCATTTTTCCCAGAAGGACTTCTGAGATAGTGGGGTTCCCTGAGTCTATAGTCCCTGCCACATTTTGAAAGTTTATACAACCTGATCATAAGGGACTATCCTTTTAGACAAACCTTATTAATTTCACCAGCACATCACCAGCAATTCTTTATTCAAAACAGCGATCTGGATCCATGAAGGTGAATTGTCGAGGTACCAGATCGCTGTTTTGAATAAAGAATTGCCAGTGATGTGCTGGTGAAATTGTGTTTTCTAATTTTCTTTGCTGTTGGTGGTTTTTTTAAACCTTATTAATAGCTGCTATTTCCAAACATACAAACTCGGAAATACACACACACACACACACACACACACACACACACACACACACACACTTTCTCTCACACACAGAAGCCCAGTGTAAACTACACAGACACACTCATGCACTTACCTTCTTTTTAATCTGAATAGCCCACACGAGTACACATGGTGTTAACCCTTCCGCTTGTTTACTGCTGTTGCAACTGTAGAACGTGTTTGCAGCCATGTTGGCGTGCGTGGACATGAGTCACGTGATGCACGTATGTTCCTTCTTAAAGGAGAAGACTCCACTACTGATTCCAATACCGTGGAGTGAAGATTTTTTTTTTGTTAGTTCTTAAAGTCCTGGCCAACCTGGAAAGTATATAAGTGGGAGGGGCGCTCTCTGCCCCCTCCTCTCCCTATGATTCCGGCGCCCTATTTATTTTAATTAATTTACTTTCTTATTATGCGTTTGCATAATAAGAATAGTAAATTAATTAAAATAAATAAACACAAATTGCACCCTTTACAAGGCTTTCTTGTACAGCGCCCTAGGCGATCGCCTAGTTTGCCTATGCCTAAGGCCGGCCGTGGATGCTGTTTCTGTGACTAGGTTTTCTATATGCAGAAGTGTTAATGTGTTTATTACTTGGTTTACATAACTTAACATCCAAAAAATCAATGGTCTCATAGGAATATTCATGTGCAAATCTTAGAAAATCGGTGGTACTATGTAGATGTTCAATCAGTTGTTCCAGTTCTTCAGTAGTACCCACCCATAACAAAAATGCATCATCTACAAAACATGTATACCATAGAATCTTACTTTGGTATTCATTACCTTGCAATAGATGACTCATTTTCCATGTCACTAGTACTAGGTTGGCATAGCTATTTGCATACGCTGTGCCCATAGCCACGCCAACCCTTTGCAGATAGACGTTCTCACTGAAAACAAAAACATTGTTTTCAAGTATAATTTCAAGGAGATCACAAATCAAATTAATTTTGGCAGTACTGTATGTCTTTTTATCATTTAGTAGTTCATGTATCTTTTCAATGCCCCAATTATTGGGTATCACCGTGAATAATGATGTAACGTCCATGGTGACAAACATATAATTCCTATCTAAATGCAAAATGTTGTTATACAATAAATTCAAAAATGCCTTGGTGTCCCTAAGTACAGTCTCACATGACTCTAAAACTGGATGTAGGCATTTCTCAACATAGATTGATACAGCTTCCGTAGCCCACCCTTTACTTGAGACTATAGGTCTCATAGGTGGGCAAGTCATATTTTTATGGACTTTAGGGGGTCCATAAATCATTGGTGTAAGTGGATTTTCTGTTTTAAAGTAATCAAACAATTCTTCAGTGATCTGCCTTGTTGCCAGTAAGTGAAAAATAAACACTGAAACCCTATCTACAATCGCTCTAAACTGTCTACCAGTAATCTGTGAATATGTATCACTATCATTCAATAACAGTATCATCTGTTGAATTTAAAATGATTTATCCATCACGACTACCCCAACGCCTTTGACTGCTGGTCTAATTTCAATACAAGATAATGTTTTCAGCTGTTTCAGTGCCTCAGTTTCCATTGCACTCATATTATGGGAACATCATGGACTATCTCGTGCAAACTCTTCTCTAATTTCTTTTTCACATACTGTAACAAAAGTTTCTATAATGGTGTGTTGTTTTGGCATAAAAACGTTGGGTTGTTTAAAGATATTAACATTTCCCATCCCAGTATCTTTAAATATTGTTTTCAAAGTCATAGTGCGTGAGAACAGTTTCAGTTCCTTAAGCATGTCTGTTAATGTAGTTCTTTGCGTTGGTATAAAGCTTAACCCTTTATTTAAAACAGACAGTTGCGGTTCAGTTAGACAATAATTAGATAGGTTTATTACCATGTTTTTTTGCTGCGTGTTGTCATTGTGTTCGAATAAGTCCTTCTGTTGTTGAACCCTGCCCTTCCGGCCTCTGCTGTTCGACCATTCCCTTATGGGCAGCGCATTGCTCAGGACAAATGGTAAGATGGACGATTGTGTTGTCTCCTTCAGTTCTAAAAAAGTGGAGACAGATGGAATCCCATTGGTTTTGCTGTTAGTAGCAGCATTAGTTCTCTTATTGCCTGTGTTCAACAAGAAAACTTCTTTCTCACTGTTCCCAAGTTCCATTAGTGCAGACGCTACGTGTGTTGTGGATGCATTCTCATTGGTTGTGTATTCTATAGTATTTCTTAAAGCAATACCTTTTTCAGAATTAATTGTGCTAGATGGATTTGTTCTTTTATCAGATTTGTCATTACTCACTGCATTAGTTGTTCTTTTTGGCCATGAGAAGACCTCCTTACATTGGAAGTCATTCAAATTGCGTTGTTGTTTCCTGGTCTTAGTATTCTGAAGCCGCTTCTCATAATTCAATATACTATCGAATAAGTCATCCAATTTACTGCCTATAACTTCAGCAGAGAAGTTATTAGCTAGTTCACATTGTAGTTTTTCAATACCATCTGCCAACATTTTTTAGCAATATTCGATCAAAAGGTGCATGTAATCATAATTTAATTATAAATTTAAGCTCTGCCGTTTTTGTAGCAAGTCTGGATAGGTTTCACCATAGGTGGGCATAGTTAGCACCCTCAGTCCTCTGGGTACTATTTTGTATTTTAAGGATGCCTCAAGGTGAAACCTCTGCCATTGCAACCTTTTAAAGCTTTAAAGTTAGTTTTCCAGGCTCCTAAAAGTCTCTATAAAATGCATGTATATGTCATGATCAGTCACTTCTTTTGCTGTAGCTGGAAAAACTGGATTCTGCATAAGGGGGTTACCTTCCATATTAAGCAACCCTGTAAAACATCCATAACAATTTCCTCTGGTTCCACTGGTATTTTCACCTTCTGCCATGTCCCAGTAAGAGAACACTCTAAAAAGTACGCAAAACAAATTCCACAAACTGGATAAACGCCCAGTTTACACCTCAGAGCAGAATTAAAATAAAAATAAAGCAACGAACTGACCACGGCTTGGTGAATTCAAACAGTTTTAATAAAACACATAAGAGTAAGCGCTTTCACGATTCTCACACACACAAATCTCAAAGAATTGACACATTTTCATGCAGGAACTGCATGGCATGTAGTTATCTATATAGTAAACCTACCTTTTCACACCCCACTTTGAATTTTGATGTAGAAATTCATTTCTATGCAGACTGTAAAACACAGCACTTAGTTTACTTCAGTTTTTGTACTAAATGTTTCATTTTTTACATAGGGAAAACCAATAGATACCTCAAAGAACGTGTATTATAGGTTCATAGGTTCATAGGTTCATACTAGGCTATCTGCCCTGGGGCATTTATAAGCCTAGCCCGACTGTGTTTGGCTTACGCCACCCCTTGATTTGAGTATACTGTGCCCTTTTTAAAGTTTAGTTTACTGTGCCTCTGTCTAATAGTGACACGGAAGTAATCACCGGGACAAACCTACGATCCCCCATCCACTCATCAAGATTCTTCTTGAAGAGAGTCAGTGAGGTGCTCTGCCTAACATGAATTGGAATTGTATTCCAGAGTGAAGGGAGCCTCTGGGTTATGAATCTGTCCCTCCAGCATGTTCTATTTATTTCTGTGCTGAGGTTCAAGTCCTTCGAAAGCGTGGCTCTAAGGGATTTAGATTTACTGAGGTGGAGCATGTCCATTAATTCTGGGTTGGACATAGCTTTATATGTCAGGCATAGATCGCCTCGAAGTAGGCGGTATGCAACAGAGTAGAGCTGGAGTTTTTTTAACCAAGCAGCATATGGCATCTGTTTGAGTTCCTTAATCCTCCTGGTGAGGTACTTTTGGGTTCTTTCTAATTGCTGCAGGTGTTGGGTAAGGTACATCCCAAAGGGGGCATTGTATTCTATGATGGGCCTGATGAGGGATGAATAAAGGGGCATGATTACCTCTCTTGATCTAGATGTGAATCGTTTCATGATGAGGTGGGCTATGTAGAAGGTCTTTCTAACCACTTTGGCAATGTGGTGGTCAAAGGAGAGATTGCTATCAACTTGGGTCCCCAGATCCCTAATTACTTTCTCTGTACTTAATGGGTTACCACCTATGTGGTAATTTGTGGGCACATTGTTTTTGCCAAATGGTATGACTATACACTTTTTGGCATTTAGCTTTAGACCATGGCTCTGGCACCAGTTATCCGTCTCTGCGAGACCTTTTTGAAGGATGTTTGTGTCAGCTGGAGAGTCAATTATGGCACCCAGTTTGCAGTCATCTGCAAACTTGGTGAGCCATAGTCCTCCCACGTTGGCCTGTACCACAGAAAAGTAAATACCGAACAAGAGAGGTTCCAGGACAGAACCTTGTGGGATGTCACTTGTGACCAGTTTTGAGTCTGACATGGCTCCAGCAACTCTGACTCTGTGGGTTCTGTCTTTGAGCCAGTTTATGACCCATCTTGTGACATAGGGGTTTATATTTAGGCTGGATAGCTTATCTATGATGCCCGAGTGGGGTATTGTGTCAAATGCCTTTGCGAGGTCCAGATAGGCTGTGTGGACTACCTTCCCTTCATCTATGGCCTTGGTGACTGTTTCGAAGAAGTTGACCAGGTTCAAAAGGCAGGATCTGCCCTTGACAAAGCCAAATTGGGTAGGATCTAGTGTCTGTAGGTCCCCAATGTCTTTGTTTATGAGTTCCATGATGATCCTCTCCATAGCCTTGCAGACTAGGCTAGTCAGGCTTATGGTGCGATAGCTTCCAGGGTCCATAGAGGCAGCACCTTTGTGGAGTGGGACCACTGTTGCTGTACGCCATTCTTTGGGCACATATCCTGTAGTGAGGCTGAGATTGTACAGCAGTTTTACTTGAGGGATTAGTTCTTCTTGGAGTTCATGTAAGACACAACCCGGGACACCATCTGGTCCCATGGAAGCAGTGTTTTTTGCTTTGGAGAGGGCGGCCTTCACCTGAGCATCAGAGATGTTTGGGAGGCTGCTCTCTGCCGGGAAAGATACTTGCTCTTTTGTGGGGGAGGGGGTGGAGAAGTTTGCACTGAACCTGTCTGCCAGGATATTGACGATGTCTGTGGGTTCGGTGTATTTTTTGTAGTTTAGAATCAACTCAGAACAAGTCTGGGAGTTGCATCCCAGGTTCCTAACATAACTGAAAAAAGCCTTATGATTGTCTTTAGTGTCCTGGGCAATTTTTCTCTCGAAGCTGGCCTTGGAGGATTTTATGAGGGATCGTAATTTTTTGCTAGTACTGATCAGAGATGCCTTCCCTTTTAAGGATTTTGTTCTATCATGTAGTAGCTTCCTCCTTCTGTTGTACAGTTTATTTATGGCTGGGGTCCACCAGACTGTATGCCTGCCTTTGGATGATTGAGTCTTGATTTTGTTTGGGATAGCATGATCCATGCATTCCTGGAGATGTCCGTAGAATGCGTTTATATAGGATTCTGCAGTTTGGCCCATAGTTTCCACTGGCCCTGGGGCCTTGAAGGATTCCACTTTGGTTTTGAGAAGTGTGAAGTTCACTTTTGAGAAGTTTTTCACTGTGGTTTTCTGGGCTGGGGGTGGGATCGGGATGTGGATATCCAGTGAAATTAATTTATGGTCTGATCTTACCAATGAGGGATATACTTCTGGTATGGAGCATAGAGTCCCCATGTTGGTAATGATTAGGTCTAGTATGTTTTACCCTCTTGTGGGAGTGGTGACTAGTTGTTCCATAGCATTTGAGTTTATAAATTCCAGGAACCTTTGGGCTAAGGTGCTGGGGCTTGAGTAATGCTCCCAGTCTATGTTTGGGTAGTTGAAGTCGCCCAATATAATGGTGTTCGGAGAGATCTTCATGTTC
Organism: Protopterus annectens; assembly: GCF_019279795.1. Taxonomy (NCBI): domain Eukaryota; kingdom Metazoa; phylum Chordata; order Ceratodontiformes; family Protopteridae; genus Protopterus; species Protopterus annectens. The sequence goes on along the minus strand of NC_056741.1, from coordinate 1,531,999,018 downwards.
TCCAATGTTTTAGGAAAGCCGAGTGGGATTCCTGACTTTGAGAGGGTGGTCTGTAGGATGCTATAAACTGAAAAGCAGTCTTGCCCACTGTCAGTTGCACATGGATGGTCTCTGATACTTCATGCAATGCCACTAACCTGGAGGTGTGGATATCCTTGATAAATATGGAAACTCCCCCTCCTTTTGTGGTTTGGTCCGGGTTTTGGGGCTGAAAAGCATGATATGAGGTATAACCTGGTAGTGCTGGGGTGCTCTATGGAGCCTTGAACCAGGTTTCTGTCACTGCACAGATATCGATGTTCTCCATACTGAGGAGAGCTTCGAGTGCATGCATCTTGAGGTTAAGACTTCTGGCATTTAGCAGCATTACCCTTAGTTTCTTGTTCCTTGTGCTGTCTATGGAGGTGGGTTTGACTTTTGAGCCTTGCCTAAAGAGGCACTATGGGGCTGGTAAGAGCCTTTGCCAATATCCGAAAGCCCAGGGGTGACAGGTGCAAGCCTTCCCTAGTGAAGCAACGTGGCATGTCGAGCATGTCATCCCAGGCTGACAGACACTGGATCCCCTTTGAATGACACCAAAATTTTAGCCAATTGTTAAAATCGATCATTTTGTCTTTATACTGTGGCATCATTCTAGGTGAGGGTAAGATGCTGCTCAAGGTCAGGGTCATACCGGCCTGGGCTACATGATCAGAGAGCTCCTCTATGTCTCTTTTCATGTAGTCGAGGGAGGTACGTCTCAGGTCATTCACGCCAGCATGTATGATGACTGAGTCATATTTGTATTTGCTTTGGAGTGACCTGAGTGCTTGCATTATGTGGCGGATCCTAGCACCCGACAGGCAGCTCACTGTGACCTTCTCTTTACTCAGCCTGGTGAGTGGGACGTCAGTGTGTCTGACAATAGAGTCACCTGTTACAAGAGTATCAGGTGTGTTATTCAGCCTTAAGGGCTGTGACTGCTTGGCACACTGACTTTGTGTGCTATGTGTTGTACGTGTTTTGTTTTGGGGTAGCTTTTGCTTGGATGTCTGCTTTGGAGGTCTCTGTTGCTTAGGTAGATTTTTATTTAGAGCTTCCGAGTATGTTTTTGTGTTTTTATGTGTTTGGTTTGCTGTTGTGGTGGGAATATGTGATACTGGAATTGTGTTGTGTGAGGTTACCTTCTCCTCCTGACTGGTTACACCAGTTTTGAGATGAGAGAGCACAGCCTCCAGTTTGGCTATATGGTTGCATCTCTCACATATATTTGAACCTGTTTGGAGGTGGAGAGGGTTGTCCGTGTACATGAGACAGTTGTAACATTGCCTCAAAATTCCCAGATTCACCAGCTGGACTGGAGAGGAAACCATTGACTGACCTTTGGACATGCTAGATTAATATAGGGAACTGAATTAAAATGGACCAATAGGGGACAAGGTAATCATAGAGAGTATAAGAGTAAGTAGTGCTTATGGTTTATTAGTGCTAACTTGTAAGATTATTTATTTGGACCAGTGAGGGGCCTTAGAATGAGAATATGGTATTTAATTTGAGAGATAGAGCAGTTCTAAGGGAAAAAGTGAAGAGCAGACTTTGTGGAGCCAGGAATAGTTTACACCCAATTAGGCGGCGCTGCCCGATGTTGCGCTATGCGTAAAAACGTGCAAAACCGCGCAAAAGAGGGTTTTAAGAGAGGGAGATCTCTAAGAGATATAACTAACAAGAAGGATACTAATGCTCTAGCGAAACATGTGTTAACTGAGGACACACAACATATATTTAATTTTATGGTGCTAGAGATTATTGAACAAAACATTAGAGGGGTGATATAAACAACAGAGTAGAAGAAATAGAGCAGAAATGGATACTACAACTACAGGCAGATAAACCACCAGGGCTAAATGGTGTAGTTTCACTGAAACCCTTCCTGAAAGCTAGGTCTCTGAAACAACTGAATTTATTGGTTTAATTATATGACACATTTTTTTATTACTATTTTTTTGTATGCTGCTTTAAAGCTTAGAATTTTTTAATTGTTATTAATTAATGATGTCATATAGGATGTGGTATCTGATTGGTCAGTATTAATTTAAATTTTGTTGTTTTATTTGCATGAATGGAGTCTGAAGAAGCGATTAGTTGTAAATCGTGAAAGCGTTTACTCTTATGTGTTTTATTAAAACTGTTTGAATTCACAGGGCCGTGGTCAGTTCGTTGCTTTATTTTTATTTCAAATGCCAGCATTAGACTGCTAGTAAACACTGCAATGATACATAAAGATAACCTGTACAGATTCAGGACAGCACTATGCACTATCTGTGCAAAGAACATATTTCTTGTTATGGGGTGGGAAGTTGGCATAATGGTTAGGGGATCACGTCAGTTGCCCTGCTAGACAGTGGTCCAGGGAAGTAAATAGTGTGGGAATAAATAGCCAGGGAATTGTTAATGCTAGGCTTGTATAGGCCCTAGGGCTGATAGCCTAGTACCAACCTATGAACCTATAAACCTATGAAACTATGAACCTTACAGACACAAGGTGCAGGGTTTGATTCTCACGTTGGGTAATTGGCGAGGCTTAAAATGGCCCACAAAGGTAGCTAGCCTAGTAATAATCTATGAACCTATTATTCAATATACAACAGAAATGTTTGCTCATATATGACTGATCATCTAGATGCACATCATTTCTGTTATTTGTCTCTGAGGATAGCAGTACTGACCGTGACTTGCAACACCCAGCTTACATACTGGTACATCTACCCATCCAACATAGTTATGCCTATCTATAACATTGTCTGTATTGACGTGTTTACATCGTGTGCTTTAGTTATGCACTCTGCTATGTATTATTAATATCCATAGTAGTTGTACTAATATCTTATGTACCGCTGTATACTGTTTCTTTTACAGAATATCAGGCGAACAGTGACATATACAGTTTACACATATATGGCTGCATTTGCCTCATGAAATATAGAATGCCTCAGAGACTGAATGAAATAAGGGCAATCATTTTAGAGTAAATCTAAAATGATAAAAAATGCCCCTCCCCCACTCCCTGATAATTATATATACCAATTATGAGATTGCACAACAGCATCTTAAAGGCAAATTCCAGATCTTACATGGAAAGCAGCCAGAAAGGTGAAAAAACAATCAAAAAGACTTGTTTTCTCTTATAGACTGCAACTGTGGTTGCACATGCATATGTTTCAGCAACTTTTATGATTCCCAGAAATATGGTTGCCATTGCCCTTTCAGGGTGCATACAGTCATGTCACTTGTCCCATTTTACATATATTTAGTATGTGACGTTGTTATACATTGGTACACAGACAATACACACAACAACTGTGCTGCAATCAGCAGGAGATAGGAAAGAATGTTGCACACATGAAGAGATTAGTATCTAATACACATCTTTAACATGCACTATCACACAGGAGGGTCTGTCCATATCATTATACTGTGGAATGATGCTGTGTAGAATGTGGACTAAAGTACACTAGACTACATGTCACAGCATGTATCTTAATACTCATAAATCAGATGTGAAATGTTGAAAACTCATATGCTACTGCACGTGTATAAATGGTCAGCTATTGTACTGTGTTGTCTACTGAGGAATATTCAGTCTCTCATAAAGTCCTTCCAGATGCCCTGCCAGTGGTCCACAAAATTCACTTCTATATTTTGTTTCTTTTCGAGGTATTTCTAATGTCAGATGATCTAACCCACACTTCCTTGTCTCCCTCATTGAAAATTCTCCCTTTCTGCAGTGTTAGTACAACCCTGAGACAAGTATTTTTGCAGAGGATTTGCACACTCTACATCCTTCACAGGAGGATTTTTGCCTTTTGCCCCTAACCTCTTCAATATAAGTCCAACACAAGGATCAGGCCAGCACTGCAAAAATGGAGAATTCTTTTTTTATCTGACTTCTGCTAAACTTGTATTTTGATAAGAGTGGGGTCCAGTTCTTTGACATTTCAAAAAACAAGAGTGGGTTCACATTTATAACACAGTATCCTGACTTTTAGCACACGTAAATGTTTATTCTCATAGTCATCAGCAATACCTGTGCAAATTTACAGTACTTAACACTATGTGTTGGCTTCTGCTGTTTTGTCATAGTTATGGCAATCCTCAACTGTGCTTGTACGACCATGACAGCAGTATGGCATAATATAGTATTCTGGCTGAGCCAAAGTACATTTCAGCCATGTATTGGCACCTTCATGACAATTTTGGTTGAACAAATATACCCACCCTTGGAATTCACCTATGCTAATTTAATCTCCAGAAGTATGACTTGTAGCAGTGAGGGAGTGGTATACTGGGTTCTTACCTGACAATCACTTATTGATTAATTAAACCTTAGAACTGTCTGCTATAATCATTAATATTTAACTGTTTGAAGAAAATGCATACTGCATTCTTAGTGGTATGAAAAGGTTCATGTTATTATATGGGAAAGCTGTGATGCCCATGATCATATGACACCTAATCACATTCTGGCTTTAATCAATCTCCTAGATTTTGATGAAGTCAGTTGTGTAGGACTAGGAGTTATATAATGCAACTTGAGTATGCACAGAATTTGTAAACTATACATTTCCAGCAATTTATGCAGTTTTTGATTTTAATAAGAATGTGCAATCCCTGCTTTGTCAACTATTCATTTTCTATTTGATTTCAATACTTCACACTTTTACTTATTTTACATAGTCTGCTTCTACATGCATTGTTTGTATTGTATTGGTTTATATGTATTTTTTCATATTAGCTATTGTCTGCATTGCATTTGTTAGCATCTGCCCCTGCATGCATTGCTTGTACTCTCTGCTGGTTAACTGTTCTCCTGTAGGGTTTATGTATTGTCTAATTTTGGTCCAGGTCATGCCTGAAAAGGGTCATTGGACCAATTTACTTACATGAAAAACAAATAAAGCTATAATCTTTTCATAAGTTTGCTATCATGACTGCCACTGAATATGTCTTTATTTGTTTGATTATAGTACTGTATATCGTGACACCTGCCATAGCAACCATCAACTTTGAGCATCAGTATGTATATGAGGCATCTATCACACACTGATATGTTCCCTTTTTTGCAACCCCTTAGTAGTTGTAAGCCATGAATTTTGGCATATGCACTGCTCATGCAACCTTAGGTGGCATCATGTTTGCTTGCATGACCTTTGGAATTTATACACGTGAACATGCAGTTTGCATGCATAGTGCACACTAATACTCTTATCATATGTGTGTGTATATAGCAATATTTAATGAAGAATGTCAGCCTACACACTGATTATGAATGATTATGTTGTTAACTCTACAACTGATGAAACGGTAGTTTGACCCAGGTATAATTGTTCCATAGATGATGTCTATGCTGTACATGCATGTATGTCTATGCAGCTGCAAAACACCAGGGAATGATTTTATACATCATATATGCACCTGTGATTCATAACCAGTAGCCACTGTGTGACCTACGTATGACTATGTGGGGGTGTAACAGCTTATGGAAAAGCTCACTAACTGTGCATTCACCTTACTTTGCTTATATTGGAGGTGTAAGACTTTGTGTAACAGGTAAGCTTTAATATACAGTTGATTCAGGTTTTCCAAAGCAGTTCCTTCTGTGGTATGCATGCAAATGTCAGAATGCAAACAAAGTGTAAGCAACATATACCACAGTGGTAGCTGGCCTATGCTAACCAACGTATATAGCCATGAAATAGGAATATTGGATGCCTTACTGTATATATATATATATATATATATATATATATATATATATATATATATATATATATTTGTGTATATATATATATATATATATATATATATATATGTGTGTGTGTGTGTGTGTGTGTGTGTGTGTGTGTGTGTGTGTGTGTGTGTGCATACATACATATATATATATATATATATATATATATATATATATATATATATAAAGTAAATGTAATCAGTACAAAAAGAACATCATCAAAAATAGTATATGAGAAATACAGGCAGAGGCATCTGGATACGGAAAATTTTACAATATCAAAGATAAGAAAGCTAAAAGGAAAAATAGAAAAGAATATTAGTGATGGAGAAGATAAATAGAAACTGAGGTTATGGATTACCTGCATAGTGAAGTATTTAGTGTAGAAAATCTAACTCTAATAACATCATAGCAGGATAGAGCAATGGAGTCCCACATTAAAGATAAATCAGTGGAGTGGGAAATGTATGATCAGTTGCCATATGACGATGCTTTGGAGTCCTCTATAGGAGATCAGTACAAAGGTTCAGTTGGAGTTGCTCAGCAAGGGAAGGAACAGGAAACCATGGCAGCTCTGACACAATCATTGTTGTGGAGTGACAGGCCAGTGAGTTCCCATATGAGAGCAACGGACGATGCAAGATGAAGCTGAAGTGAATGTGGCACAGGAAGATGCTCTGGAAATTTCTGTAGAATGCCCACAGGAAATGGAGAACAAAGAATGTGCCCTCAGTTTAGAAGAAAAGGATCTAACAGAAGAGTTGCTTGATTTAATAGAGATGTACAGACATATAAAGATCAATGAAAAAATAGACTACAGAAAGTCAGTAAAACCCCAAAAATTAGACGTTTCATAAAACAAACGAACACAGTAATTAGGACTGTTCATAGAGATTCAAGCGATATAACAGAAGTAAATAGGATATATTACTGTGTATCTAAATTAATAACAGATACTGGGCCAGATTTATGAAAGCTTGCACGAAGTTGTAGAATAGAGTAAGACGTCAGACACCCAATATGTCTGCCGAGCGATCCAGCAACAGCCGGCAGGGGCATGCATGAGAGCTTCTAAAGCTACTCTTGCACGGACAGCATCATGGTATGCAGATTACCTCATTTGCTGCTGAAAGCTATGCAAATGAGGTAAATTTGCAATCCAGGAAACACTAACCTGTCTGTGGAAGAGTAGTGTTATTTGCAGAAATGTACTCCGTTGATAACGGAGAGTATACTGTTCTGCAAATTGCTAAACGGAGCTATGACAGCTCCAAATAAAGGATGCATCCAGTTGAGGAAGCATGCTAATGGCCAGATATAAGGCCATTGGCATTTTTAAATGTTTAAAATGATTAAAATCTAATTTTTCCCCCAATCTCGGACGTTTAAGCATAGCACAGCACCGCACAAACGTGCGGCGCTTAAAAAAACAATAAAATAATTTCAAAATAGCCAAAAATAGGCATTTTCACTAAAAAGCTTATCCTGCCATGCAGTTGAATGGCAGGCTGAATACAACATGGCCACTGAGTAGTGGTTGCTAAGGGGGGGAAGTTCAGTGTGAGAAATGTAACCAAGCATTAGTAGGCAATCCTATGCAAATGAGGATAAGGATAGTGAATCTCAATTTTCCCCAGCATGTGAGCCATGTCCCAAGAGTGTAAGTGTAGGAGTAGGTGAGTAGTAGAGTAGAAGATAGGTGACATCATGAGGGGGTGTGTCAGAAAGGCTGTATGCTTATTGGAGCACAGTGTCTTGTGTTTGCCCTGAGTTGCTCAGGATTGTAAGAGGCGTGTCTACAGTTGTCCTTTTTGAAAACCAGAAACCAAAGGCGTACGCCGTTAATATATCTGAAATTTCTTGCAAACGTGCACACAGCATGTGTGCGTGTGTGCACCCGTGTGCACTCGTTTGCGCGGCGCTGCCCTGGGTGGAAACAGAAAGGGAAAAGGAAGGAAAAGAAGTAGTAGGAAGTTAACCAAGGATAAGTAGCAGAGCTGCCAGGTGAAATATATCAGAATCAGCCAATTACACAGGCAGCAGACTAGCCCACCCCAGCCCAGGACTTTAAACTCTGCAAACAGCATTCTTCCCTGTTTTTTCCCAAGAACTCTGCAACACTGCAGTATACAAAGAGGGAAAGCTTAAAAACTTTAAAATCAGACAAAATGTTAGGGGCTGCTCTTGCTATCATAAACCAACATGTGCAAGGTGCTGAGGGTGGTGATGTTGTGAATGCTGCTGAGCAACCCACAGTGAGGAGATGGAGAAAAGTGTACAGACCCAGGGTAACCTACCAGAGGCTACATGAGCTGGAGATAGTGGAGCGCTATAGGGTGAACAGAGACCTCCTGCAGCAAATTGTTGAGCTGTGCCGGCCACGCCTCACACACAGAACCAACAGAGGGGGAACCCATTCCAGTGGATACCAAGGTATGTGTTGGCCTAAGAATACTAGCTACAGGTACCTTCCAGAGACCAACTGGTGATATGATGAGGATTTCACAGGCATCAACATCCAGGGTACTGCACCAGTTCCTGGATGCCATGTCAGTACATGTCGGTGAGCACGTATAATTCCCCAATTCCCGTGAGGCATTGGCCAGAATATATGCATCTTTTCCACCAAATAGCAGAATACTCTGAGGTAGTGGGTGCAATAGACTGCACGCACATGCACATCAAAGCACCACCCGGTGAGCGGGATATGGTCTACATCAACCGCAAGGGCTTCCCTCCATCAACTGCCAGGTCGTGTGCGATGCCCAGGGCATAATAATGAATGTGTGTGCTGGCTGCCCTGGAAGCTATCACGATTCCCACATCTGACATCTGACGCAGCTTTACCAGAGATTTGCCAATGGGCACTGGAGCCATGGCTGATGACACCCATCAGTAATGCACACACACTCGAACAAGAACTCCATAATGAGGCACACGCACAAACAAGAAACATTATTGAGCATGTGTTTAGGATGCTCAAGTCACATTCCGGTGCCTGGATACATCTGGTGGAGCCTTGCAGTACTCACCAACTACATGTACCCAAATTGACATGTTATGTGCCATGCTACACAACATGATCCTGCAAAAACAACTGCAGCAGGAACAGCATGGGGCAGGGCCAAACAGCCCCCCAACATTGCCAAGGCCTGCACAGGCACAGTGTGACTCAGAGGAGGAACAACCTGAGCCTGCCCCTGTAAGCAGAAGGATGTGTGCCCAGTATGCCCTGGCCTTGGCAAGGAGGCAACGCATAGCACATACACTGACTCAGTAGGAACCCTGGAAATGACACCTCTCTCTGACTTGCACATACAGTAAAAGGGATGCCTAACGTGACACTACCTGTTTTCAAACATGTATACAGAGTGTACTATGTGCATCCGACATAGACAGCCCTGCAGCACCACCTGAGGCATGAGTGCCCTATTTAAAGCAATATAAAGCACTGCTAAGCACATTTTACCAGTATTGAGCATATTTAAATACAATTGCGCATAGCTGCACACCGCGCTAACCAGTGCAACGTTGGGCAATGTTGAGCAATGTTGGGCAAAGTCGGGCAAAGTCGGGCAAAGTCAGGCAATATTGAGCAAAGTCGGGTAAACACGCTCACACCTGCTTTACTGTTCCTTAAGCAGTCTGATCTGCCCAGCAGGAAAATAAAAAACAGTGACAGGGCTCGAACTCAGGATACTGTGCACTATAGTCACAGTACTGAACCACTAATCCATGACAGCATTTCACTGGCACAGACACAACTTAACTCACTCACACATACCAGTTGGGGGGTCACATACCTAACAGTCACAGCCAGCAGGACAAATGTAGACAAACACAAACAAATGCTGTATCATGCCCTCTGAAGAGGCATATGAGTAACCTTCCCCAGGCCTATGCAGACATATAACGGCAAGCCAGGCAATGTGATGTGGGTTGGGTAGGCTGTGAAGTCACAAACTGATATGCATGTAATTGGAAGCTAAGGTCTGTAGTGCAGTGGTATGCCTCAAGCCAGTACGATAGGCAACAGTACAGACTGAAATGGAGTACCTGACATAGCAGTGCAGGCCTAGCAAATGTGCATAAGTGTCAGGTGAACCTTCATCCTATGTACACCCACAGTAACAATCAGTTGTGCCCCCCGGGTAGAAATGTACAAATAATAGCTGTCCCCACTGTATGTAGAATGACTCATGGAAGCCCTGCAGACACACTGTGCTTCCTGTCGATGTACAACACAAAGGTGAGCCCTGAAGTAAAAAACAACTTGATTTTCACACACATATAGTATATATGCTCATACTGGGCATGCTCACACACTTAAACAAATTTAGCAAATTTCAGTCAGCAACATACTGAAAGTTCATACTGGGCATGCTCACACACTTAGGCCATGTCTGAGTACAGCAGTGGGCCACACATATCTGGCAGTTGCAGTTCTTACTCCAGACACTTGTCACTATTCACCAATCCTGCCTTGTGCACACTGATATGAAAACAGACCCATATAATATATTGGACACCTGTCATAATCAAACTATGTACTCCAAGTACTTAAGTTGTTCAAAGAAACTGAAAAACCAAAGAAGATCAATAATACTCCGATCAGTATCATCAAGAAACAATGAGCACTCCTAACATTATCCAAGCCATGGTCAAAGAGTCCATAGAGAACCATGAAGCTTTCTTTCGCTATGTCATAAATATCAATGTAAACTCATATATGTTCTGAGTCAGTGCAAACCTTAAATGAATACATGTACATGACTGACATTGCCAACATCTTGTCAGACAGGTTCATACATATTTACCCGCTTCTCACTGACAAAAGGGCCCATTATCATACCTGGAGATTGTGAAAACCCAGAAATCACATATAGAATGGTTAAACAGCTCTTTACAAACCTAAAAACACGGCATGTATGGGATAACATGGTTTCCCTGGCTGTGTCATATGTGAACTCCAAAACAAACAGACCTTGCACCTGAACAGTCTGTTGAGACTCACCATCTGTACAGGATATGAAACTGTTGAATGGGTTACAGCAATGTTTGGCACACTCCACAAGTGTTGGTGCACAACGGACCATGGTTGCTATTGTCTTATAAGCCTAATAAGCCTAATATGCAAGGCCATGGAGTCCATCATTATGGAACTCATAAACAGAGCTAGTGAGAGCCTACAAACACCCAACCCTACCCATTTTGGTTTGGTCAGGGGCAGATCATGGTTCCTAAACCTGCTAGACAGTTTTTAAGGCAGTCACCCAGGACATGCATCAATGAAATGAGCTACACACGGCCTACATAGACTTTGAAAAGCCCTTTTCCAACATCCCACACACATGTCGTATCTACAAAATCAACAACCTGTGCATAAACACGTATGTCATCTGATGGATTGCCAACTGGGGCACAGATAGATTCCCACAAGGTAAGAATTGTGGTCTCCAGTTCAAGCTGGTAAAAACTGCTGTCCTCCCATGGCTCAGTCCTGGGACCCCTCCTGTCTGGTGTATACTTTCAGAAATACAGTCAAACACGAGGGCAATGTTTAGCAAGGTTTGTGGATGACTGCAAAAAGGTTGCCATAATCGATGTTTGGGACAACAGAGACATCCTTAAAAAGGGTCTCAGTCAGACAGATGTGGTGTCAAACTTATGGGCTCGAGCTACAGTCATACAAATACTACATAGATGCCAACACCCTAAATATGGAGGTAATAATAAGGGATCTATGGACACGTGGGTAGTCATCGCTACTTCCAGAAACACATTCACAAAGTGGTTAGAAAATTATGCTATATGTTCCCACAAACTGCCAAGGTCTTTGCATGTAGGTCAAAGGAGGTTCCCTCTACTCATCAGTCATCAGACCCATCATAGAGTACCACAACACACTTGTGATGAATCTGACTAGGCACCTTCAGCAGCTGGAAAGACCACTGACGTACCTCAACAAGAGCATTACTGGCCTCAAACAGTTGCCCCATGCAACAAGACTGAATTTTACTCAATCTGTACTCTGTTGCATACTGTCTACTCAGGTGATCTCTGCCCAACAGACAGGTCCATGTCCAATGCAGAACAGATGTACATGTGCTATCTGAAGTAACCCCAAGCTCACTGTACTACATGCTCTAGGGATATCATCATCACAACAATAAATAGAACATGTTGGAAGGATACATTAATAACTCACAGACTTCCCTTTCTTTGGAACAGGCTCCCTCCCAACCTACATTAAGCTGAGTCCCTCACTGACACTCTTCCAGAGGAGCCTTGATGAGTGTATGTGAAACTGAACTGTCACACCATGGATCACTTTCTCAGCTCTACTACACAGAGGCCTAGGGAACTAACTCCATGGGTGGTGATAGCTGCACACTCTGACCATATTAATATATGCCTTCAGGCAGATAGCCTATTACCTACCTATGTACCTATATATATATGTGGGGGGAAAACAGTATAATAAGCCAAAGATGGATGGGCAGAGATGTGTGTAAGAGGGTGACCATGACAGGGAGCCATCCAGGACTGTCCCACCCAGCACACATCTCAATGGCACAAAAGACATGAGGTGCACATCTCACCCAGTGTACATAACAGCCACCAGTATCTGTAAGCATTACAGTGTATGTGGTCCATGTGCCTGCTGTACAACATGATGGTACAATGAAGTACATACATAATCTACTACATACCTATGTACCTATCTTCAATAAGGCATATGTTAACCTAGGCAAGTTGTGCAGCTTTCACCACCCCCATTGGGTAGTCTCCCAAGCCCTCGTTCTAATAGTTAGTACCCTAAGCCCCTTTCTAGTGGAGTTGCTGATGTGATGCCTGGCATGAATTGTCTGTTTCCCATCCACTCATCAAGGTTCCTATTGAAGAGTGTCAGCGAGGGGCTCTGTCTGATGCACATTTGGACTCTGTCCCACAATAAGACAAGTGTCTGGGATGGTACTCTATCCCACCAGCATGTTGTATTCATTGTTGTGATGAGGTTCATATCCCTGGAGTGTGTAGGGCGACTCAGTTTTGTTATCTGTAGATGGAGCATGCTCAGCAGTTATGTGTTGGACATGGCTCTGTATGTTAGGCAGAGTGTGCCTCTGAGTAGGCAGTACGCAACGAAGAACAGATTTAGTTTTACCAGTTGTGTTGCATAACACAACTGTTTGAGGCCAGTAATCCTCTTGGTGAGGTACCTCTGTGGTCTCTACAGCTGCTGGATATGCGTAGCCGAGTACATCTAAAATGGTGCATTGTACTCAATGATGGGTCTGATGACTTAAGAGTAGAGGGTCACGACTACCTCTTCGGATCCTCATGCAAACCCTTTGTTGATTAGGTGGGCAACATAGGATTTCCCAATCACTTTGGCAACATGGTTGTCAAAGGAAAGATAACTATCTACTTGTGCCCCCAGATCCCTTATTACGTTGTCAGTTTTAAGGGGGTAACACCTATGTGGTAGTTTGTGTGTACTTTGTTTTCACCAAAGGGGATCACTATGTATTCCTCCACATTGAGCTTGAGGCCATGATTCTGACACCACACATCTGTCTCACAGAGTCCCTTCTGGAGAATATCTGTGTCATCTGGGGAATCTATTATGGCAAACACTTTACAGTTCCCAGCAAACTAAGTCAACCACAACCCTCCTGTGTTGGCATGTACATTTGAGAAGTCTATACCAAACAGAAGGGACTCCAGGACTGAACCCTGGGGGCCACCCGTTGTTACCGGTGTAGAGTCTGACATGTAGCCAGCAACTCTTAGTTTGTGGAATCTATCTGTGAGCCAGTTTGATATCCATCTTGTGATGTATGGATTCATGCCCAGGTTGGTGAGTTCATCTATGATACCTGACCGGGGAATGGTGTCAAGGGCTGTAATGAGGTATAGGTAGGCTGTGTTGAGCTCATTTCAATCATCTGTAGCCTGGGTAATGGTCTCTAAGAAATCCACCCAGTTCAAGAGGTGTGATCTGCATATGATGAAGCCAAACTGGGTGTGCTCAGCTGTGTGAAGGTTTACAATCTCTTTATTGTTGACTTCCATTATGATTGGCTCCATTGCCTTAAACAGCAGACTCGTCAGGGTCATACAGCATGAATGCCAAGGGGTTTTGTGGCCCCACCCCTGTAGAGTGTGAAGAATGTTGCTGTGCAACATTCTTTGGGTACATATCCTGTACAGAGCATGTAGAGAGAGGTGTAGGTATCCTTGATGAATATGGATACATCCCCACCCTATGTGCTATGATCCAGGTCCTGATGCTGGAAGGTATGGAATGAGTAGTATCGTAGTAGTGCTAGTGTGCTCTCTGGAGCCTTGAACTAGGTTTCTGTTACTGCACAGATATCAATATTCTTCATACTGAGATGTGCCTCGAGTGTGTGCATCTGGAGGCTGAGACTTCTGGCAATGAGTAGCATTTAGCTAACTTTGTGGTTATTTGTGTTGGTTATGGGGTTTGGTTTGTCCTGAGTGACCGGTGTTCCACACCTGAAGTCAATAGCTCATTGGTCCCATCTGACTATAAGCTAATTACCCTACATATCCACATTCTGGATCCACCCCCCCATTAAGGAAATCATGTTAAAAAATGTCTCCAAAGCCAACTTCATGCTTCTTAAGACAGAAGTGCTGAACTTCAGGACACCCATGCAGATGGACAATACTTTTAAGACTACTGAATCCTTCACAATTGCACTTTATAAGCGTTTACATGAGTGTATGCATCATGCTATCCCAAACAGAACGAAGATACTATCCTGCAAGAAATGGAAGCCAGTCTGGTGGTCCCCTGCCATAAACAAACTGCACAACACAAGGAAGAAACTGTTGCAAAAGAAGGTAAAATCCCATGAGTGGAGGAGCTCCCTGGTCAGCCTCAGGAAGAAGCTGCGATCCCTGATAAAATCCTCCAAAGCCAGTTATGAAAACAAAGTTGACACTGATTCTAAAGACAACCACAAAGCATTCTATAGCTATGTCAAGAATCTCAATGGCAACACTCAGATCTGCTCTGAGTTACAGCACAATGGCACTAATTATACAGACCCAACTGATATTGCCAACAGCCTGGCAGATAAGATCAGTGTTAACTTTACCCCCCTTTCACACATGAAAGAGCACATCTCTATACCGGAAGAATGCAAAGTTGTTGTCATCATGGCTGCACAGGTAAAAACCACTCTCCAAAGCCAGGAACACAGTATCCATGGGACCAGATTACATCCCAGGCTGCGTTCTACATGAACCACAGAATGAATTGGCACCACACCTACATACCATGTTCAATCATAGCCTCACCTCAGGCTTTGTGCCTGCTGAATGGTGCACAGTGACAGTTATCCCATTACACAAGGGGGGAGCCACCATGGACCCCGGGAACTAGCGCCCCATTAGCCTGATGAGCCTGGTCTGCAAGGCTATGGAACATATCATCATGGAACTTATAAACAAAGACATTGGTAATCTCCAAACTATGGACCACAACCATTTTGGGTTTGTAAATGGCAGATCATGTCTCGTAAACCTGATAGACTTCTTTGAAGCAGTCACTAAAGCCGTAGACAAGGGTAAGGTGGTTCACACAGCCTATCTAGATCTTGCCACAGCTTTCAACACCATCCCCCACTCTGGAATTATGGATAAACCCACTAAACTAGGTATAAATCCCTATGTCACAAGATGGGTTGCCAACTGGCTGACTGACACAACCCACACTGTGAAAGTAGCAGACTCCAAGTCCGACTTTGGACCAGTGACAAGTGGAGTACCTCATGGTTCAGTCCTGGGTCCTGTCCTGTTTGGTATCTACTTCCCTGAAGTACAGGTTAACATGGAAAGTCTCTGGCTAATGAATTTCCCAGATGACTGCAAACTAGGAGCCATAATCGAGACTACTAACGATGTGGACATCCTACAAAAGGGCCTCACTGAGACAGATGCCTGGTATCAAAGCCATGGCCTCAAGCTCAATGCCAAAAAGTGCATTGTCATCCCCTTTGGTAAAAACACTGTACCCATGAACTACAACCTAGGTAGTAGTATACTTAACACCGAAAGTGTGATAAGATACTTTGGGACATAGGTGGACAGTAGACTCTCCTTTGATAATCACATCACCACAGTAGTCAGGAAATCCTTCTACGTGGCACACCTCATAACAAAAGGTGTCTCATGCAGAATAAAAGAGGTCGTTGTTCCCCTCTACTCATCACTCATTAGATCCATTATAGAGTACAATGCCCCTTTTGCTATGTACCTCACAAGGCATCTACAACAACTGGAAAGCCTGCAGACATACCTCGCAAAGAGGATTAGTGGCCTCAAATGCATGCCATACACAGACCGTCTCAAAACACTACAGCTTTACTCTGTCGCATATCGCCTACTCAGAGGTGATCTCTGCCTAACATACAAAGCTATGTCAAACACAGAGTTGTTGGACATGCTCCACTTAAACAAATCTCAATCCCTCCGAGCGTTGGCCCCAAAACCCAGACTGAAATACTAAACCTGGGAATCTTAAGACAATGTTACAATTGTCTCATGTACACAGACAACCCTCTCCTCCTTCCTACTAACACAAATACTTGTGAGAGATGCAACTATATAGCCAGACTGGAGGCTGAACTCTCTCAACTCAGGACTGGCAAGACCAGACAGGAGGAGAAGGTACCCACACCAAAAGCAAAACCGGTCACACATAAAACCACCACCACTACAAACCAAACACATAAGAACACAAAGACATACTCGGAGGCTCTTATAAAAAACTTACCAAAACAACAGAGGCCTCCAAAGCAGACACCCAGAAATACACCCCCACAAAACGTAACACCTACAACACATACCTCAAACAACAGGTGTGTCACACAATCACAGCCCCTAAGGCAAAACACTATGCCAGAGACATTAGTAATAGGTGACTCTATAGTCAAACACACCGACGTTTCACTTACCAGGCTGAATAAGGAGAGGGTAACGGTGAGCTGCCTATCTGGAGCTAGGATCTGCCACATTACACATGCACTCAGGTCACTCCAAAGCAAGTACAAGTATGATGCAGTCATTGTCCATGCTGGTGTGAATGACCTGAGACGTACCTCCCTGAACTACATGAAAAGAGACATTGAGGAGCTCTCCGATTATGTAGCCCAGACTGGTATGACCCTGACCCTGAGCAGCATCCTGCCTTCACCAAGAATGATGCCTCAGTACAAAGACAAAATGATCAGTTTTAACAATTGGCTTAATCACTGGTGTCATTCTAGGGGGATCCAATGTCTGTCAGCCTGGGATGCCATGCTGGACAAGCCGTTGCTTCAAGGGATGGCTTGCACCTGTCACCACTGGGCTTCCGGATACTGGCCAAGGCTCTTGCCACCCCATAGTGCCTTTTAGGCAATGCTCAAAAGACAAATCAACCTCTGTAAAAACAAAAATGGAAAAAATTAAGGGTAATGCTGCTCAATGCCAGAAGTCTAAATCTCAAGATGCAGGCACTCGAAGCACTTCTCAGTATGGAGAACATCGATGTCTGTGCAGTAACTGAAACCTGGTTCAAGGCTCCTGAGAGCACTCCAGCACTACCAGGCTATACCTCATATCATGCTTTTCGGCCTCAAGTTCCAGGCTGAACCACAAAGGAGGAGTGTCCATTTTCATAAAGGACACCTACACCTCTCAATTGGTGGCTACCCATGAAGCATCAGAAACCATACAAGTTTTACTCACCATAGGCAAAACTGCCATACAACTGGTCGCATGTTATAGAACACCCTCCCAATCCCAGGAATCCCATCAAGCATTCCTGAAAACACTGGAGGATATGAATGTCACACCAAACACCATCATATTGGGTGACTTCAACTACCCCAACATAGACTGGGCCCACTATTCTAGCCCTAATACCCTAGCCCAAAGATTCCTGGAATTCATTAACTCAAATGCTATGGAGCAACTGGTCACTTCTAAGGAGAGATAATATACTTGACCTGATTATCACAAACATGGGGTCCAAATGCTCCGCACCAGATATAAACCCTCACTAGTAAGATCTGACCATAAACTGATCACGTTGGATGTACATATCCCACCCCACCCCAGAACAAAAGACTACAGTGAAAAATTTTTCAAAAGCTGACTTTACACTCCTTAAGTCAGAAATGATATCCTTTAAGCCTACTGGGTTAATGGAAACCACATCCCAAAATGCTGAATCCTACACAACAGCCTTCTACGGACATCTCCAAGAATGCATGGATCAAGCAATCCCAACTAAAACCAAGACCCTCTCCACCAAGGAAAACACCCAGTTTGGTGGACCCCGCTATAAACAAACTGTACAACAAAGAAGGAAGCTACTGCAGGACAAAGCCAAATCCCACAAGGAAAGGCTTCCCTGATCAGCACAAGTAAAAACTACGTTCTCTCATAAAAACATCTAAAGCCAACTTTGAGAGAAAGATTGCCAAGGATACCAAAGACAATCACAAGGCCTTCTTCAATTATGTCAGAACCTTGGGAGGAAATTCTCAGATATGCTCTGAGTTGGTACACAACGACAAAAAATTCACTGACCCTACCGACATTGCCAATATTCTGGCAGATAGGTTCAGTGCAAATTTCTCCCTCCCTCACCCCCTAAAGATGTAGTAATTATCCCTGCTGAATGTAACCTACCTGTCATCTCAGACATACAGGTGAAATCAGCACTCAACAAAGCAAAAAACACAGCATCTATGGGACCCGATGGTATCCCTGGTTGCGTGTTACGTGAACTTCAAGATGAACTCAACCGCACCCAAAAACGCTATTCAATCTTAGCCTCACTACAGGATATGTACCTGAACACTGGCGCACAGCAACAGTGGTCCCACTCCACAAAGGGGGAAATTCTACTGACACTGGTAACTACTGCCCCATAAGTCTGACCAGCCTGGTCTGCAAGGCTATGGAAAGAATCATCATGGAACTCATAAATGGCAATATCGGAGATCTGCAGACCCTTGATCCCACCCAGTTCAGTTTTGTAAAAGGCAGATCCTGCCTCTTAAACCTGGTTGACTTCTTCGAGACAGTCACTAGTGCCATCGACGAGGGCAAGGCTGTCCACACTGCCTACTTGGACTTGGCTAAAGCCTTTGACACGATACCACACTCTGGCATCATAGACAAGCTCAGCAGCCTAAATGTAAATCCATATGTCACAAGATGGGTAGCAAACTTTCTAAAAAACAGTACCCATAAGGTCAAAATTGCTGGAGCCATGTCAGACTCAAAACCAGTCACGAGTGGTGTCCCACAGGGCTCAGTCTTGGGACCACTCTTATTTGGCATTTACTTCTCGGATGTGAAAGCAAATATGGGAGGATTATGGCTGACAAAGTTTGCAGATGACTGCAAACTGGGTGCCAGAGTTGATTCACCTGCTGACACACACATCCTACAGAAAGGTCTCACTGAAATGGACAACTGGTGCTGGAATCATGGCCTCAAACTTAACGCCAAAAAATGTATAGTCATCCCCTTTGGGAAAAACAAAGTACCCACAAATTATCACATAGACAATAACCCACTGAGTACAGAAGAAGTAATCAGAGACCTGGGGACTCAAGTCGATAGTGACCTCTCCTTTGACAACCATGTTGCCAAAGTGGTCAGAAAGACATTCTACCTTGCCCATCTCATCATGAAGGGATTCTCATCCAGATCAAAGGAGGTCATTGTACCTCTATATTCCTCCCTTGTCAGGCCCATGATTGAATATAATGCTCCATTTGGGATGTATCTCACCCGGCACATGCAACAACTGGAAAGACCCCAGAAGTACCTCACCAAGAGGATCATGGGTCTCAAACATGTGCCTTATCCAGCTAGATTAAAGAAACTCCAGCTCTATTCAGTAGCATACCGCCTGCTCAGAGGTTATTTGTGCCTAACATATAGGGCCATGTCCAACCAAGAACTGATGGACATGCTCCATCTCAAAAAATCCAGATCCACCAGAGCCACGAGAGCTAAAGATTTCAACCTCTGCACAAATATGAATAAAACATGCTGGAGGGATAGATTCATAACACAGAGGTTACCCGTACTCTGGAACAAAATCCCAGTTCATGTGAGACAGACCCCTTCATTGGCACTGTTCAAGAAAAATCTCGATGCATGGATGGGAGATTGTAAGTTTACCCCGGGAGTCACCTTAGTGTCACTACTAGACAGAGGTATAGTTTACTAAATAATGGGGTCCCACATGTGTCACTACTAGAGAGGCGCAACTGTATAATACGGGGTGGCGTAAGCCACATCATTGTTGGCTAGGCTTGTAAGTGCCCCAGGGCAGATAGCCTAGTACACTACTATGAAACTATGAAACTATAAAGGAGGGGGTATATCGATTTTCATAAAGGATACCCACACCTCCAGGTTAGTGGCATAGCACGAGGCCTTGGAGACCATGCAAGTGCAACTAACATTGGGCAAAGCTGCTTATCAGATTGTAGCCTGCTATAGATCACATACCTTGTCTCAGGACCCTCACTCAATATTCCTGAGAACACTGGGAAATATAAAGGTCCTACCAAACACCATGATATGAGGAGATTTCAGCTACACAAACACTGACTGGGAGAATTACTTGAGTACAAAGTCCTTTGCCCAATGCTTCCTAGAGTTTATAAACTCAAATGGCCTGGAACAGCTGGTCACCACGCCCACTAGAGATGACAACATACTGGGCCTGATCATCACCAACATGGGGGATCAGTGTTCCACACCAGAGGTAAACCCCTTACTGGGTAATATCAGATCATGAAGTAATCACACTGGACATGCACATCCCGACCCCTCCGCAGTCAACAAAATCACTGTGAAAAAACGAAGTGGAAAGTTTCAAAGCCCTCGTGCTACAGGATAATGCTATCCAATCTGCAGAATCCTTTACAAGTGCATTCTATGAGCATCTACAGCGATGCATGGATCGAGCCATCCCAATTAAAACCAAGACTCACTCCTCCAAAAATAAGAAACCAATCTGGTGGTCCTTGCCCATAAAAAAGCTATACAACAGAAGGAGGAAACTAACACATGATAGAGCAAAATTCCAAAAATGAAAGGCATCACTGATCATTATTAGCAAGAAACTACAATCGCTCATAAAATAATCCAAGTCCAGTTTCTAAAGAAAAATTGCCAAGGAATCTAAAGATAACCACAAAGCCTTCTTTAGCTATATCAAATATTTAGGTGGCAGCTCTCAGATATGCTTTCAGATACTGCAAAATGGCAAACAATACACTGAACCAACTGACATTGCCAACATCCTGGTGGAAAAGTTCAGTGCAAACCATCTGTATGAAGCAACAAGGCTTGTCTATCATGTCATCACAGGCAGACAGAGACTGGATCCCCTTTGAATGACACCAGAAGTTCAGCCAATTGTTGAAGTTTATCATCTTTCTGTTATATTGCAGTATCATGTAGGTGAAGGTAAGATGCTACTCAAGGTTTGACCCTGTGTGTGCCAGCATGTGGTGCATCAACCCATATATGATATGGTCATGGCCTATGCATACAATACACTCACAATACACCTAGTATGATGAGCCTGCTGAGGTTAGCAAATGTGAAAAAAAAAGTTGTGCAAACTGTCAGTAAGTAATGTCTGTATTGCACCCTGTAACTCCATATTGCTTGCTGAAGTGTAAAGACGTACTTAGTTTGGATTAAGAACACCGCACTTGCCAACTGTATGTGTCTCCCTGGGGAGAAGCAACCTTTTTGGAGACTACTCAAACACCTTAAAAGTGGTATACTCATCTTTGTCAAGTCAGATGATGTCACCATCCTACAAATATACCTGTGGAAAAGTGGAATTCAGTAAGGTGTGTAGCGTGTCATGTTAATGCGTACTGCTATCACATCATAATGCAGTCAGAGAGGGGTTTGAATCCTCCACTTGCCAACTGTGGATATGTGTGTCTCTCGGGGGAGAAGTAACCTTTTTGGAGACTACTCAAACAACTTAAAAGTGGTATGCTCATCTTTGTCAAGTCCGATGATGTCACCATCCTACAAATATACCTGTGGAAAGCTACAAGCCTACTAATGTGTGTAGCACATCATGTAAATGCATACCACTGTAGTATAGTTAAGTAGGGGTTTGAATCCTGCACACACCAACTGTGTGTGTATGTGAGGCAAAGCAGCCTTTTTGGAGACTACTCAAACACCTTAAAAGTGGTATACTCATCTTTGTCAAGTCCGATGATGTCACCATCCTACAAATATACCTGTGGAAGGGTGACATTCCAATAATGTGTATAGTGCATCGTGTAAATGCATACTGCTGCAGTTTCATAATGCAGTTAGGAAAGAGTTTGAATACTGCAGTTGCTGAATGTGTGTGTGTGCCTGTGCTCCAGGTGTGTGACACCATTGGCCACTGTGGAGTGGATTTTGATTTTTATAGTGTATGACATATCGCAATGTCAACTGTATGTGCATTACACATGTAAGGTAGCTGTTGGGCAAATTCATATACATACATGTGACCTCAAGTATTTCATAGGTGGGCACTCGGCTTTCTCCATGAACGCATGTGTTATCTTTGCCAGAGCGTGCTGGAGCTTTCCAGACCTTAGGTCACTTCTGTATGCTTGTGACAAGCTTAGCCACTGCAGTGATCCCTGGGCTATGGCTTCCGTTTCACATCCACTCATCACAGTTTCTACTGAAGAGTGTGAGTGAGAGTTTATGCTTGAGGTATATTTGAAACCTGTTCCAAATCAAGAATAGTCTGGCAAACATGACTAATCATTACAGGTGTGCAACAACCTCTGTGGATCTGCATGCAGACCCTTTATTGCTTATGTGTTCCAGAGAGGGATTTCCAAAACCCTTTGGTAATGTGATTATCAAAGGAGAGATGACTTAACACATGGCTTTATGTATACATTAGTACCTGTTCCACATTTTGGGGGCTACTACCTATGTGGTACTCTGGGGATACTTTGTTTTCTAAAAGTGGATAATTATGCTTTCTTAGGCTTATAGCTTTACAGTATGTGTTTGACACCAGGTATCTATCTGTATGATACCCTTTTGGAGGATGTGTGTGTCATCTTGAGAATAAAGTATAGCCCACAGTATGCATTTTCATCAAACGTGGGCAGACATATCACTACTGTGTTTGCTTGTACCTAAGAAAGCTATATGCCAAACAGGAGTGGTCCCAGGACTGAGTGCGGGTGAATACCACTTGTTACTGGCATAGAATAGTACATGGAGGCTGCAAATGTTACTGTGTGTCTTACATCTGTGCGTCAGTTGTCAGGCCATCATCTAACAATCGTTTATGTTCAGCCTGTTGAGGTTATGTCTAATACCAGTATGTGGGATGGGTATGATTTGCTGGTGAGCTATAGCTTGGATGTGTTGACCTCCCTTCCTTCACCTATAGCCTTATTGACTGGCTTGAAGTCTACTAGGTGTAGGAGTCATGATCTGGACTTTAGAGAACCTAAGTAGGTATGGTGCAGTGTTTGCAGGTTCATAATGTCTCTGTTAATGAGCTCCATAATGCTGTGCTCCATAGCCTTCCAGATAACATTGGTCTGGCTTATAGGGTGAGAGTTTCCAGGACCTGTTGTAGTTCTACCCTTAATCAATTTATGTTAACATTTAGACTGGGTGTGACGAGGGTGGACAGGTTTAAGAATAAGTATATTAGTGGGTCCGGCCAGGTTTGAAGTTTAGTAGACCATGCCAGATAGGCAGGATTAAGTTGGTTTGTACATGTGCCGAGGAGAGATGCAGAGTATATTGAGAAATATATGCTAAGGATGAAGCCGCCAGGTAACAGGAAAAGAGGAATGCCTAAGATGAGGTTTATGGCTGTGGTGAGAGAGGACATGCAGGTGGATGGTGTGACAGTGCAAGATGCAGAGGGCAGGAAGACATGGAAACAGATGATGTACTGTGGCGACCCCTAATGGAAGCATCCGAAAGGAGAAGAAGACGTTGTAGCTCAATGTTTGTGGACTGTGAACACCATTACTGTATGTCATTCCACAAGTATGTAACCTGTATAGAGGCTACATTTGGACAGAGCGTTTAGGTGAGTGGTGACTTCATATGTCAGCTTGTGTATGACATGGCCAGGGACACTGTCTATTACCATTACTGTGGTGTGGACCTTGTTAAAGAGATGTTTTAACTAGAGTGTTTGTGAATCATCAGGTATTACGTTCTGCAGGTCTGGAAATGTGGCCCTTGTATAGCGACAGAGTGGTGAAATCCGCATTCAAACTGTCTGACAAGGAATTGGTAATGTCAATCAGATAAGTGTATTTTGACCATTTACATTAACTGTGACCCAATCTGAGATTTCCCCTGTAGATTATGAACAACAGTAACTACAGCTTTAGTGTTGTCTTTGGAATCGTTGCCATTTTGTATTTTGAAGCTTGCCTTGTATGTTTATTGAGGGATTGAATTTTCCAAATGATACTGACAAGAGAGGTTATCCCTTCTTGGTATGTAACTCTTTTTTGGTATAACATCACACCTTCTATAATATATTTAGTTTCTGGCAGGGGTCGATGAGACTAATGCACTTTTACTATATAAGTGAGAATTTCTTGTGTTTGTGATAGCACAGTCCATGCAACCCTGTAGATGAACAGTGTGCATTAATACAGGATTATGCAGCTGGGACACTGTTAACCTTAGTAATGCAAACCAATGACAGATAGGAACAACATCATCACCCACAGCACAGTGTCAACCCGTGTCATACACACACATGCGTACTCAAGTTCCAAAATGTGTTCCAATGTATACTGGCCACCAATAGAATCTACGGAGTGTTAACACTGGACAATACAGGGCATGTCACCCTGCCCATGTGTCCAATATGCACGTACATGCAGACAGTACACCTCCACCATGTTCACAAATGTACACCTGCAAACCTGTGCTGCACACACCCCACACTTGCTGCCCACTGTATAACACATGCTGACACAACTACACACATCAGCCAAGTGGCACATGGGCAAACAAAACACAATTGGAATAAACACTGGTGGAAACAATACAACATTGCTAATTACAGCTTTAATGCATCATGCCTGCTCAGCTACACCTTCAAGGATATCATTACACTTTACTGCTGACAACGTGCTACACATTCAACCATTGCTATACTTTATCAAAGTCACCCTGTGCATCAGCACCATTTTAGCCTGTTCTTGCATCAATGTTACAGATGACAGGAGGTGGCACAGGTTTCATCATATGCACAGGGTGTGTTGTTGGTTTGCCAGAGGCCTATACTGAACCATACAATCGACATGTGTGTGTGTGAGGGCCATGAGTACTGTTATGGGCCAGTGTTGATGCAATGTGTGTGGGTATGTGTTTGCCCTAGGTTTCTGGTTTATGTGAGTGTGTCTGCATGCACACAGTTCCACCATGTGGCTGCCATATATGGGGATTTGTGGGACAGCTACAGACTGTACCTGGCAGGCTTTACAGATCACCATCTCTGGCTATGGATATGGAACCTGTGCCTGGCAGGGGTGCTACAGACAGTATCAGTTACTAATCCAGACTGGGTACTATCCTCAGAGGTTGACATATGTCCACTGGACCCAGGTCCCTGCTGGGACTGGCCAGAGCCACGTGCATGTGGTCTTCTAGGATGGTCTATGGACAGCCCCCCCCCCAACATTGCTGCGCTGGTACTGGCACTACGGGAGTGGCTGTGACTTGCTGGACGTCCATGGTGACCTCCAGCTGCTGATGTTGCTGGCATATGTCCACGTCCACGTCTCAACCATCTCGCACTGTCCTGACACATGGACATGACATTGTGTAGGACATCCAATATCTCACCCCAACGTCTATCAATGACCTCAGTGTAATTACGTATGGCACCTGCTAGGTCACGGATACTGTCATTTACAGAGGTGTTATGAGCCCTCTGTGCCCTTAGCCCCTGTCTGGTGTACCACTCCATTCGTGCCTGTGCCTCCATGACAGCCTGGAACATGCGTGTGGTTGAAAGAGTTGTGGCACGTCTGCCAGGGGCATGATGACCAGCAGTGCTCTGATGAGAACCCCTGGGCATCTGCCTATGTGGTACCATTCCAGACATCTGGCTATGGCTGCTGTGTCCTGATACATGTGCCATAGATACCACACTGTCCTAGCCAGTGCCAACCGTACACTATCCCTCAGCTAAGGGCAATGGTGATGATGGATGTACAGGCAGTATGACTGCGTGTATGGATGGGGTGGAGACTTGTGTACTGTCAATTGGTGGCCCAACAACAGACCCTGACAAACCTACCTGCGCCTCAACACACCTATCTCAGGTTCCCTGCTGTACTGAACCAGCCCCACCTCAGCACCTGTGAGAGGAAAACAGGAAACACACTTTAAGACCTGAACATGATGTCAGACCACATGCACACATGCACACATGCACATGCACACATGCACACATGCACACATGCTCACATGCGCACATGCGCACATGCACACATGCACACGTGCACGCACACATGTGCACATGCACATGCACACACACACATGCACACATGAACACATGCGGACATGCACACGTGCACATGCACATGCACACATGCACACATGCACACATGCACATGCACACACACAAATACACTCCTCCCTAAAGCAGATACACACACACACACACACACACACACACACACACACACACACACACACACACACACACACACACACACACACACACACACACACACAACACCAGCAATCTCAGAACATACACATGCAGGTGATGGTGGGGTACAGTATCACAAGCAAAACAGTCATATCACACATGTCAGCATGCAGGACATGTGTTGCTCAACAGCATGCAGTGCAAGTGTAGACAGTCCTTGTTACTAACAATATACATGGCTTTGATGCATGTGTTTTATTATTAGGTGATTGGCCTCCCCCTGGAACGCAATGCATTCATGGACACAACATTGCTGTGCAAGTATTCAAAACTCTGTAATGTACTGTGCACCATAACTCACAGGTCTACATACCATGGCTGAATGTGTATCTCTGTGTCAGATAGTTATCCAATGCTGATTACAGCCTCTGTGTCTTTAGCAAATAATTGTGGACACAGTTTTAGCACATGCCTGATGAGTATTCACACAACATCATAAGTGGTGCATGTATAATTGATGGAATACCATTCATCCACATATCCAATGTACAGTAGTCATGGTGAGTGTAGATCATATTGTGGACAGTATCATCCATGACATGGCATGCTAAAACACAGCTGCATATTTAAACATCACACATACCCAATGTGTGTCATATCACCTAGCCACTCAATAGCATCACAAGACATATATGTGTCAGTTGTGCAAATGGTGATTGGTATGCATATTGTTTAGAGGTGCATATGTTTGCACACACACAACATTGAGGTGTATAGCAATGAAAGTTGTGTGTAGTACTGTGGTTATAATAACTGGATGGGGTATAGTACCATAGGCCATCATCATGAAACATCATGTGGTCACTCAAGGCTACAAACGTTTCCCAAACCAACACTAATCATGCTGTACTACCTTGGCTACATTCACCATTTCACAACCAGTTGTTACATGGGTTTGTAAGGAGGCCAATAAGGAGCATTCCCGGACATGAATGTGCAAGTGTGTTGCAGAGTGTTTAAATGCCCCATGATAGGCCTCTACCCCTCAGGTATATTATGTGTAATTTGTGGATGAGATTTTGGATACTGGAGTGTGTCTTTACAGAGGGTTTGTGAATCCTCTATGTGTAGCATGTTAAAATGCTCTGTGTATGACATAGTTGTGTATGTTATGTGCATGTTGAGTATCAACTTTGCCTATCCAATGGTCACTACAGTGTAGCCACATTTGTTTGAGATGATCTGGGTATTGCATGTGTTTGAGGCAGCTAATCACATTAGTGGGATGTGTGTGGTCTTACACCAAACATGCACAGCATGCATTATGGGTAGGTGTGTTACATGTGTACATGGCCTACACCTTAACTATGACATGCACTTTTTATTTACAATAATAAATGTAGAACACACTCACTAGCATTTGTCCACTGCCTTGATGTCACCCCAGAGGGACCTACATAGAGATGACACAGTTTGTCAGAGGCCACAACTGTGGCATTGCTACTGTGTGTTTGCAATCTTACAGTAGAACAACAATTTACATTCACATGCCTACAGATTATGTTCCAAATGATCAGTATTGCACAACAACAGGCTCCACATCTTCTAACTACACACTCTACACCTCACATATGCATGATCTACCAATACAGATAACAGTAGTCTACAGATATGCCATGTTACCTGCATGCTCCATGTGTGGTTGCTGGGTGGCTCCAGCCTCCATCATGGTGTATGTCTGCTGCTGTTGTTGTTGGGCAGATGCCACAAGGCTCAGGAGCAGCTCCTCCACTCTGGTGGGGGGGTGGAAATTAACATCACCTCCTGTTGCAAGCTGTTGTCTCCACACATCACAAGCACGCTGACAGACATGTCTGAGTAGATCACTGCAGTGGTGGTGTACCTGCTCATATGTCCGGTTATGCAGGCCTACCTCATTGACCCTTCGGACAACATCTTGACACATTGCAGTATGCTCCTGCTGGTTCTGGCTGGTTCGTGAGAACATTAGACTGTAGTGCTGAATCATACAGCTAGTAATGATCTCATCTTCAGCACTACTATAGCTGGGATTTCTGTGATGTGCCATGATCCCTGGAAGACATAAAGAAAAAATATGTCTGAGCAAGTCATATGGCACATTTAACATTATACAGTACAGATATCACTGAACTGCCATATATAACAACCTATTAGCTAACTGAGAGTGAAACACTTTAACTACCACTTATCACTGCTCACCCCACTACTGCTTGAAAGTGCCTGGCTCTCTCTATCTAATGAACCATGTTCTGCACAGCAACAAAATAAAATCACTATATAAGACTATACAAGAGTACCTGGCACACTGCATGCAACACAATGCACCACCTAGCCACAGCAGATATACATCAAGCTGATGTGTAAAGAAATATGTCATCCATCACAATGAGTGTAAGGTCTAGTAAATGTATTACTATTATACCACACAACTTGTTAATGGCAAACCCGTGGCCAAGATATGTGCACAATTGGGAATATAGGTCACATACTGCTGTAGTCCACTATAAATATTGATAGATACGCAGTTATATGTTTTACCACACATATGACAGAGGACATGTTACATACATACTCACACACACATCAGACATAATTACAGGACACAAAGGTATGGCAACCCAGATAAGCTTTACGTATGTACTATACAGTACTGTGTGTCAGTACTTACAAAACATTAATCTTGGGGAATGTGATCTGTGATGAATACAGGTACCACACAAAACAGTGGATGCAAGCAATGTGGACATACACCATACTTTGCTGTACAGGCCCAGAGCTTCAAGTAGTACTACAGTACACACAGGATTTGGATTCAACATCAGTACCAATCAGCAATCATAGATGTAGTGCTTTAGCCTCCAATGACACACCTCAGTTAAAACCAAGGGACATAATCACACTGTATGCCATAGTACTTTTTCTGCCTAGCAACAGAATACACAGCTTTTGCTGGGATCAAAGCAAGGACCCATAATACCATGACATAAACAGTTTCCCACTAAGCTATCCCAAAAATACATATCTTTGACGTATTCACAAACACATTGACCACCACAGTCAGTCAACAGTACAGAGAATCTATTGCAACAAGTAGATGTAGGTGTGTATGAGTACATATGACTATCTCTCTCTCGATATATATATATATATATATATATATATATATATATATATATATATATATATATATATATATATATATATATATATATATACATATACACATCCATTGGTGTACATATACATATATATGTAGGCACATATACATTTCACCTTTCATGGTGGAAATATCAATTATACAAAGGATGTGAGGTGTACAGTAATGTAATAATATTGCATAGTCTTGTGATAAATGCATTGAAACTGTTCACAGCCCAGGTAGCTTTAGCAGGTCTCCCTGGCTTCAACATTGCAAACTGAACAAACCAGCCACACTGTTTAACCACCACATGTCATATACCAGCACTGTATGCTGTCTTGTTCATCACACTCTTAAACCTACATACAAATATGCGCATACTAACCTTCACCAACATATATATTTCCACCCTTCACAAACAGTTGCAATATGTCCTCTGCTCTATGCACATATACAGATGTGAATATATATGACACATATATATTTCTCCATATGTGTGTGGAAATCACACACAAGGTCCACACTGTTGTAAGTCCCTGGACCTCACAGCTGAACTGTTGGGCCTTGCTGCAACACAAACAGGTGTCACATGTGAACACACACTAACATTAGAGGGAGTATATATATAGCTACAAATGCTAGATACGCATACTAGACTGCTACAGCAGTTGCCAATGCTAAGCTACCCTTTAATATGACTATCATGCATGTGTTGCTCTGTCACACCCATGTTTATATAATGGCAGCACTAATCTCCCCAACAGCCATTGGCCACACTACTGTACATAACACAGATAACATGGATCAGATTTTTGACATTAAATGCTGCGCTACACATTTCACAGGTATGTCCCACTGCCCACAGGTACACACTGTATTGTCCATAGCAGTAGTTAAGCAGGACATCTGTGCATAGATAAGTACTGCTGCCACATATGAATGGTTCACATTATGTAGACTACTCTTCCAAAACATCTACTACATGCCAGTAAATACATATGCGTCACATACCTTTCCTTTGTATGATTTGGTATTATTTCTTTTTCTTTTTCCTTTTCTCTGTCTCTCTCTTTCTCTGTCTCTCTCTCTCTGTCAGTCTCTGCAATAGAGTGATTGAGTTTTTGGCAATGATTACAGCCTGCTTTTGTAGGTATTTGCACATGAGCATGTGATGGCCTCTGCACCAATTAGTGGCCACCATTTGCTAATTGCATGCAGCCTGCTGTGTAGTAGTTGCAGTAATCACTGTCATAGCAACCCAGTACTATAAATTGCTAATTCAAGTAGGCGTGGCCCTTTCAGCTTTCCAAGATGGCGAGCATCCTTGTTTGCTGTGGGCATCATTGTTTAAGACAGAAGGTTGGTATAGTTTTTATATCAGAAGCCAGGGGTGTAGCCACTGATTTACATTTTGTACTCAGACCTAAATGTTGCTGCTTCCAGTACACACTTGTCAGTGTGGAAATGTACTCACCCCTCAAAATGCTAACACAAGATACATGGGAGGATGTACTTTATTTTCAAATTTTTCAATTAACTGCCATACAAAGCTAGTTATTGAGATGTATTCCTTTGGCACAAGAATTGTTTGAGAACTGCTATAGTGTGAATATTCATTTACTCAGTTATAAACAGTTTGTGCTTTTTTAGAGTTGACATTAGCACAAGCTGCTCAAGAAAACTGGACACATTTCAGTACTGTGAGTATGCTTACCTACATCCTTGGTAGACCCTGCATACACAGGTATATTCTACATTTGGGTAGGGGTGCAGAAGTACAGAGAGTGTATGTATTATTGTGTGAATTTTATCTTGCTGGACTTACAGGGTTGCTGTGTACATGTTAGTTTATCAAGGCAAGTAGTCTGTCTGCGTAACTCCCAACTGTGGGCCTATCCACATGGTAGTCAAAAATTAGCCTGTTATTCTTTGTCTGTGCACCACACAGGTCTTTTCAGCACTAGACCAATGGCATTGTTACAGTTGGTTGCTACCAGTACATGGCTACATCCTTTTGTATTTCAGTGTTGTATTCCTACATAAGGGTATGCTTCCGGAACTCCTTCCAAAGCTATTTGCACAGTGTGTAACAGCAGAAAGGCTGCTATGCCTCTGTGTTTCTGCCTCTGCCAAACCTCTCAAACACTCAGGTACATATTTGAACAGACTCAGGGAAAAGTAGAGAAAAAGTCAGGGACACCTTTAAAATATTAGTGCCATTAAGTTGAGACTTTGAGAGAACCAGAGCATATGGATTAATACACCTTTTCTGAAGAATAAAAGTGTCTAACTCTTAATTATAGTCATTACTCATTACGTGTAATTCACCACCTTTCTGGCCCAAGTCAGTAGTTTTCAGAGGGATTCAGAGGGACAGAGCTAATTTTTTTTTCAAAATCAGGGACATCCCTGAAAATTAGGGACAGTTGGGAGGTATGGCCTCTGCCCTAAATAGATATGCCAGTGTTTGTCCTGCTGTGATACTGTGTAAGGTTTGTAAAGTGATGGTGTAACATTATTTCCTGCTAGAATGGCTGCTTCTCTTATCACAGTCATGTAATGTAATCCCACAACAACTGTTGGTAAAGATCCACAGA
Organism: Protopterus annectens; assembly: GCF_019279795.1. Taxonomy (NCBI): domain Eukaryota; kingdom Metazoa; phylum Chordata; order Ceratodontiformes; family Protopteridae; genus Protopterus; species Protopterus annectens. The sequence goes on along the minus strand of NC_056741.1, from coordinate 1,531,966,724 downwards.
ACAAGTTGTGTGGTATGGCATTCCTATTTTTCCTTTGCATTCACTCATTCTGATACATGATATATTTATTTCAGCACCAACTTGTATATCTACCGTGGCTTAGTGGTACTTCATGCAGTGTAGTGTGTACAAGGTACTGGGTTCAAGTCTGACATAGGTGTTTTATTTTGCTGTTGAGCAGAACAAGGGCCCTCACATACAGAATGATTAAGGCACTTTTAAGCAGTTGTGAGTGGGTTTGCGTGGGTTTGCGCGATGCTTAGCAATGCTTAGCTAAGGGCAAACAAGCACACACTCGCGCAAACCCGCTAACTACTGCTTAATAGTGCTTACTCCAGCTAACCCCCACGCTCATTTCTTTGAAAGAAAAGAAAATGGGGAGATAGGAAAGTGGTGAAAAAGGGGCACAAAGAGGGAAAGACAGTAGGGAAAATAGCTTGGGATGTGCAGGATGGGTGTAGGGAAGGTCCATAGCTGCCCATTTCTTTAACAGCAACAGCTGTGCATATGGAATAAATTTAGAGGTACATATGAAACCTTCAACCCCTGAGAGAGGGGTGAGGACAACAAAGTATGTTGTAATGCCAATTAAATTACAGTTTATGTGTCCAGGGGACATGTGTGCAAAATGGGCAGCTATGTATGGGGCATAATTTTTTTTTTTTTGGGAGCAGATTGCCCTTTTTTTCAGGTGAGAGTGGAATGTGGGGTAGGGGAAGTAGGTATATTTGGGGAGGTAGGTTGGGGAGGTAAACAGACAAGACAAACAAGATGCATGCAGGGGTGGAATATGACACATGTGGTGGGTGAACACCATTGACGGGGAGGGATGTTTGGAAATCGCAAGCCCATGAGCCCACAGATGGCAACAGTGGAACTGAGATCCTCACCCATGGGCAGTCACCACTGCACCTTCACAGCCTAGAGGGTGGCTGTGCTGGGGGCTGTGTAGGAGGGGCAGGCTGACCCGGGAGTTGTGCCCTCATGCCTCAAGCTGGCATAGAGGTTCTGCAACAGAATGCTCGATCTATCTATGCACCACAGCCCGGACCGTTCGAAGGGTGATAAGTGGCCCTCCTCCACCCATGCTTGCACTGGGGGGCAAGCCCCATCCCCTGCAGAGCTTCCACCCAAAGGTGGCACAGGGCCAATAGAGGAGGAGGTCCCAGGCTGGGCACTGGACCTGCTGGTGCCAGGTGCCATGGCCAGCTGAGGTGGGTCAGGTGGGTCCGCAGGGACCGGCCTTCCCATACGAACTATATTTTGGAGAATTTAATAAAGATATGGGTTAGTAACAGTCAACAGCATTCTCAGTTAGTTATAACAGCATGCAGAAATATTCCCATTAACCCAACACACCAGAGTTTCAACAGTTGAAAAGCAAGCATAACACATGCATATATAGAACAATAGTGGACATTACAATAGCATGCAGGTTTACTTGATAGCAACATGCCACCAATATTGTGGTATTTGAACAGGGCACATCATAGAAATGAATGCAAATATTTATAAACAAATAGGACATATGTCCCAACAGATGTTTTGAGATTAGACATACCCATTGAGGTGTGGAATTGCATTTTGTATGCACATACAGTAGGGTGGAAAAGATAGCTCAATTAACAACTTATATATCCTTCTAGTTTACACTACATTCCTATTAACTGCAGTTATATGTCCTTTACATGTATTATTACACTACCCAATGTCCTTCTATTGTGCAAATGGATTTTGCTAGATCATTATATGCATGAACTGTATCTGACATACAAACTGTCCAGGATGCAGATGTTACTGCTACATATTTTGAGAGTTGCTCACACACAATACTGCTGTGGTGGTACACTGACAGCTCTATTTTCATATAATTATCTAGATATGTTCAGGTGAAATTATCAGTTATATGTTAACAGCTCCCTACATTTCTGGCAGCACACTGACATTTCTGGGGGACACAATACCATGCTACTCATGTGCCAGATTAACCTGTACATGCTGGGCATGAACCAACAGTTAAGGGCTGTAAATATGCATAAAAGCTTCTGGCACTCCCTTCATCCACTTTATATGGGCCTACCCAAGTGTGGGTTAACTAACACTGCTTAATACAACAGTACTATTTCTGAAATGCAACAGTACAACAACATATCAAAGAAAATCACACAGACGCACTCCAGGAATTATACCTTTATTAAAGAATTATTACACCTTTATTTATTGGGTAAAAACACTTTTTTGAAGGCTCTCTCATTTATTTTATATAACAGTACATGCAGAATAATTACTAAACTGCCTGGTGATGCAATCTTTGCAGCCTATCATCGTGGGCTTGCTGATTCATAGCCCAGACGCCTGCAGCTGTGAAGTAAATGCAGTGATAATGAGACATACCTATCCATAGTATAGACAAGAATAGCAATTCTTAAATACTTAATGCAATGGCTACTTATTCAGTACTGGGGCATTTTCCATCCCATGGGCCTCCTGGATCCACTGGTCCAGTTGATCCTCCTTGCGTCGCTTCAGATCAGAGTATTGGTGCCTGACCTGCTCACCAGTCCGAGGAACGCCAGTGGCACTGGTAAGATCACGAGCTAGACAGTTCCAGGCCTCCGTTTTGTATTGGGTGCCCTGGTACTGGCCCCGCAGGAGTATTTCCTCATGATTGTGGACAAGGAGCCAAACCATTACTTTGGTCTCCTCAATGCCCCAATGTTGCACTTGAAATCAAGTGCCTTTTCCAACCCCGGCCATGCTGACTGCAGAAGGGAGCAACAACCAGTTATGGCAAGTATTCCCACCTGTGGAGCTTAAATATGCCTCATTTCCTGCACTTATTTGTGATTGGCCAGTTTGGAAAAAACTCAGCTGTAGGCACACCTGCTTAGCTGATGTTGGCAATGTTTAAAATTCCTTTGATAGATATGTGTCTGTTGAAAGTGCATGGTTCTGAAATGCTGTCATGGCTTAGTGGTTATGTACTGTGCCTATAGTGCGCAGTATCCTGAGTTCGAGCCCTGTCACTGTTTTTTCTTTTCCTACTGGCCAGACCTCAATGGTTAAGGCCATGTTTAACCGACTTTGCTCAACTTTGCCCGACGTTGCTCAGCGTTGCTCAACGTTGCCGGACATTGCGCTGGTTAGCACGGTGTGCAGCGACGCACAAACATATTCTGTTTGCGCTAGTTTGTGCAATTCGCAGCTCCGCACGAAGACATTGCGCTAGTTACCGCAGTGCTCAGCTACGAGCAATTAAATATAAATATGCTCAATACTGGTAAAATGTGCTTAGCAGTGCTTTACATTGCTTAAAATAATTTACTCATGCATCAGTATGCATAACCATTTCACCTTCCTATATATATATATATATATATATATATATATATATATATATATATATATAATTCGTTCACTACTACATATAACATTTCAATGCTTTTTACAAAACTTTAAATAATACATGTCAGGAAATATTTTTGTATACAGAATTTCTAACAGAAAATGAAAAGTGCAGTGGTGGGACTCAAACCGGGAATACCTCTTCTTGGTGCGAAGGCTCTAACCACTATGCTATCGCTATTTCCCTTAAGTTGGATATATTTTTCTTATTATCCTCTTCAGTGTTTAAACTGCTAACTGTAGCTAAGCAATGGGCAAACCCACGCAAACACGCGCAAATATGGGCAGCTATATCGGAAAAATAAAAAAAAAAAACATTTCTTTTACTTTTTATATTTGTACAGGGTTTACTATATGGGGGAGTTTAGTGTTAGAATGTACACATGTGAGCGGACTCGCTCATGTAACTAGACATTTCCCGTGTTTCAAACGTGCAGGGGCATGGATTTTTGGACTGATTGGCAGTCCGACACGTCCCCTACACTCATCCACACTTCGTGTTAGTTTTAGAGTTGAGGCAGCGCGCCCTCATTAATATGCATGGCATGCTGCCGTCTTACTCTTAGACTGGCTCTTCCATGTAAGACTAATTTAGTCTTACACAGAAGATTAGTGAATCCTGGGGAAAGTCTTACCACAAAAACACAGGGCAATAAGGGAAGGGGAGAAATAAAATATCGTCATGGAAGTATTGACTAGAGAAAACTATAAAGCAATTAAGACAAACAGTGTCACTGCTAGAAGAGTATAGAAGGGAGTACAAATCAACAAAAATACTCAGAACGATAAAAGTGATAAAAGCAGTGCACAGTATCATTACAGATCAGGCTCTTTTATGCACTATTGCAAATAATAAACTAAAAATATCAGCACAGGAAGAAAAACTTAGACAACAGGCAGCTAAATAGAAAGGAAAAGTACAAAATATGCAATTTATTAATGACCCAAAAAAAGTTTTATAGAGAATTATGAAACAAGGCAAAAGGAATTAAAACACCACCAAAAAAGAAGAAATAGATACATTTTGGAGAAATATCTGTTAAGATCCTGTGAAATATAACAAAATACTAAATGGATAGAAAAGGTAAAAGAAAGAATAAGAAGTTTAAATCCACAGGGCATGAAATAGGATGAAGTAATGCCAGAGAGATTGAAACAAAGTTAAGAAAAGCTCCTAATTGGAAAACCCCAGGCCCAGATGCAGTACCTAACTTTTTAACATCTTTACATGAAGATTTATCCATGGGTAAGAATTATTTATATGCTTACCCCAAACAGACACCAACCTGGATAACAACAGGTAAAACAATACTCCTACTTAATATAAACCTGCAAGCTATCCTAAAAACTATAGACCAATAACTTGCCTTCTGATACTGTATAAACTATTCACTGGAATTGAAGTCGACAGTGTTTATAGTCACTTAGAAGAAAACTCAATCATGGCAATAGAACAAAGGGGTAACAACAGAAAGTCATATGGAACAAAGGATCTTTTGTTGTTAAAGTCATAATGGAGAACTATAAAAAGGGGAAGAATCAATAGATGGATATATTACCAAAAAGCATTTGACAATATCCCACATTCATGGATAAAAGAGTGCTTAAACATGCATAATGTACACCCTACATTGATCGCTTATGTTACGGTAACCATGAAGGAGTGGCAAACAAATTTGCAGTTAAACCGTAATAAAGGGTAAATTGTTATTCTGGGGATAAAATTGCAAAGGGTGCTATTCCAGGGTGACTATTTGTCACTGCTGCTATTT
>NC_056741.1:1531826547-1531956547 GCF_019279795.1 Protopterus annectens | reverse complement strand
ATATACAGACATATACATATATATATATATATATATGTGTGTGTGTGTGTGTGTGTAGATATACACAGATATACAGCTATGATAGGAAACAGCACACAAAAATGACATATGTTCACAGGCTATACCAATGTAAGTGAGGGGCCCAAGCAAGAAACACGTAGCACCACATCCCTCCCCCCAACTGGACAGAGGAAACATACACACAAACCCACAAACAATGTAAATAGTCCACTGCTCCCCAGACCACAGGTAGGATACAACTGGGGGGGGTACACAGTTCATCCATGAAATCTAAACTTGGAACACAGACAGGAGCGTCCCTTGCGGGATGCCCCAAAAATTGACATATCATGCAAGGAAGCCGATGCAAAGACCACTCTGACCGGGGTGTGTACATACCTGGAATGCAAGGGTGGGAAAGCCTGATGACCCATGTGTCGAGACAACGTATGACATGGGTCCCGTGAAGTGGAGAGTGGGCAGCATGTAGTGGTGTGTTCAGACCCAACCTGCACCCAGAGTAAGGATGGGTGCTGTAGAGAAGGTGCAGGTGAGGGAACTATGGGTAGCTAGTTATGGGTCTATGTGTGCAGGTGTTGGCTGATGTGGGTCTATACAGACAGCCCCAGGGATGTCAGCAAAAGTGTTCATTGGGCAGAGGCATCGCCCAATGAGCAGCCACACCCGCTACGAGTCCCACTGCAGCAAAGTCTAATCTACATGGCAAAGAACAGAATAACCAGATGTAGATGTATATATGTAGAGGTATGTGTGTGTATATCTACCCATTGCTACACGGAGATATACCTCTCCCTCTCCACAGTACAAATGTATACATAAAGAGACAGAATACATCTACATACCCAAATATAGATATATTCATATGCAGACACCCATATACCCATATGTCATTAGATATATATAGACAGCAATATATAAATATATACATGTATGTATGCATATACAGATATATCTGCATATAGTAATGTATGTATATATATATATATATATATATATATATATATATATATATATATATATATATGTGTGTGTGTGTGTAAATATGCACATGTATATAGCTAGGATATGATACAGCAGTTACGAATTACATATGTTCACAGGCCGTGCAAATGGGGGTGATGGGTCCAATCAACAAACGTGTAACACGTAACATCAACCCTCTCCCCCCCCAGCTAGACCGGTGAAACATACAGATACACAATAAAAGAAAACACACCACTTCTTCCCAGATTACAGGCAGGATACTACCAGTGGGAGAGACCCGCCAAGTCTAATCTTGAAACAAAGACATGTATGTCCCTTGTGAGACAACCAAAAATTCAAACATTTTTGGGCTTCCTGCCATTACACCGACGTCAAATGGCAGGCCACACATATTCCCAGTGTATAAAGTAGGGGATGCCTGATGATCCATGGGGCAAGACAACATACGTGATGGGTCCCGAGAAGTGGGGAGTGGTTACAGTGTATTGGTGTGGCCAGACCTGACATGCACCCGCAGTAAGGAAGAGTGCTGAAGAGGATGTGCAGTTTGGAAATGATGGGTATGAAATTATGGATCTAGCTGAGCAGGTGTTGGCTTGAGTGGGTCTATGTGGACCGCCCCAGGGATGTAAGCAATAGTGTGCATTGGGCAGGGCCACCACCCAACAGACAGCCACTCCCACTACGAGTCCCACTGCAGCACAGTCTATTGTACATGGCAAAGAATGGAATAACCAGATGTAGATGTACAACTGTAGAGGTGTGTGTGTGTGTATATATACCCATACCTACATGGAGTGAAACCTCCCCCTCTCCGTAGTACAATTGTGTACATGCAGAGACAGAATATAATTACATACCCACATATAAAGATATACATATGCAGACACCCATAAATCCATATGCCATTAGACATATATATATATATATATATATATATATATATATATATATATATATATATGTATATATATATATATATATATATATATATATATATATATATATATATATGTGAGCTATTGGCACATTTACACACACACACATATATATATATATATATATATATATATATATATATATATATATATATATATATATATATATATATATATATATATATATATATATATATATATATAGAGATATGATATCAATAGAATATGTATTTAAATTACATCTGTTAACCGGGTAAGTCTGGCTGAGCTATTGGCACATTTACAGCAGAGACCCGGCGAGAAAAGCTCCTTAGGACTAGAAAACAGTATATTAAATAGTGGTATACAGCAGATATATATATATATATATATATATATATATATATATATATATATATATATATATGTACAGATATGATACAATAGTTAAGGATTACATATGTTCACAGGCCGTGCCAATGGGGGTGAGGTGTCCAATCCACAAATGTGTAACACGTAGCATCAACCCCTACCCCCACCTAGACAGGTTAAACATAAAAACACGTGATACAAGTAAATGCACCACTGCTTTCCAGACCAAAGGCAGGAGACTACCAGTGGAAGAGACCTGCCATGTCTAATCTTGAAACAATGACATCAATGTCCCTTGTAGGACACCCCAAAAATTAATGATAATCGGAGTCCAGTAGGTTGTGCAAGCCTGATGACCCATGGGTTGAGACAATGTATGACATAGGTCCCGACACGTGGAGAGTGGGCAGTGTGTAGTGGTGTGGTTAGACCCCCACTTGCACCAACAGTAAGGATGAGTGCTGTAGAGAAGGGCCAGGTGGGGGAACTATGGGTATGCAATTATGGGCCTAGGCGTGCAGGTGTTGGCTGGTGCAGTTGTATTCAGACCGCCCCGGGGATGTCAGTAATATTGTGAATTGGGCAGAGTTTATGCCCATACCTCTCAACATCTAAGAGCTAAACTACTGGACAGAACCTAAACCATTGGGGGGACAAGTAGGGACAGAACTCACATATTCCACTTACAACCTTAGAAAGCTGATAGAATATTAGGTTATGCATTAGTATGATACATCTGAAGGATGTGGATTAGTAAACCCAATAACTTGTCTATATTTAATGGTGTCAGTTCCCAGTTATTTGCCAGACAGGTGCGGATTGTAATAGGAACACACCAAAATTATGAAGCAAATGCTGGACAGGCCACAGATCCTGTACCATCGACAGGCATGCTTATGCCTAACGGGCAGCCATTCCCGATATGGGTTCCACCGCAGCTCAGTCCAGTGTACATGGCAAAGTACGGTATAACCATATGTGTTGTTGCATTATCCACTATACAACACCTATGAACACATGGTCGCAACACCCCACTGTAGGCATGTAAGTCAATGTAATAGGCATCGCAGGGTATTATTGAAGTCCCCACCCCCACCCAGGGGGTGTGAGTGTCCAGCGCAAACACCAAATGCAGTGCATATGCACAGCTGTTGTAGACAACATGGCCAGCTGTGGACATTCCCTGCAGCCATCCTGCACATCCCTGGATAATCCCCCTACTAACACCCCCCTTTGTGCCCCATGCACACCACATACCTATCAGACCCTGTTACATTTCTCTTAATATCTATGGGTACACGTAGGTGTCACCTTCTTCCCGCACTATATTGCCAGTATCTGGAACCCCAACCCACATGTAGTATTACAGCCATCCCACAGGACACATGTAACTAACACATGAAGGAACACCACAAGAACAACTGGAGCAGCACAGGCTCATCACCTTGCAAAACCCTCCCCCACCTCACACTCTATACCATGACATTAACTAGTGATACGGACACCTCTTGTCCTGCCTCGCATACAAATCCCAACATCTGACATACCTTCCCTATTGCTCCCCAACCAATTATACCTATGGGTTACTATACAGTTACAATGTCACCTCCACTACCCACCTACCTACTCCCTAGCTATTCACCTCTACTGCACCACACAGGCATGGAATATGTACACCTACCCTGAATGCCTGCATGTAACCTATTCTGACCTGTGAAACAGGAATCCAACCTCACCTTAAACTGACCTTTGTCAACAGTCATACCTGAGATGTAAACCTGACCTAAGCATGGATAATACTGACAGTTGAACGTAAACTAAGTATGTATAATGGGGGACGTAGCTGGGGTCAATGTGGAGCTCTACACCCCGGGCCACCACTGATAATGGACAAGCATACAGTCCAAGTGTCCCAGTTGACAGATGTGAACAAAATGCACAACGTTGCACGTGTGTATGCGGGAGCAAGTGGGTGTAAGCCTGACTGGCCGCAGGTATGCGAGTACCACACTGGTGAAGCAATGTAGAGGCTAACTGAGGGCAAGACGCCACAACCAGAGGTCAGTAATGCTGTGCTATGCGCAAACATATGCATACCCACCTATAAAAGTTCTACAGTGCCACAAACATTCTGTAGCCAACAGCTGTTGTTGTGGCCATTAACAAAATAATCTGCACTGCCAGGTTGCAAAGCCCTGACCCTGCACACTATAGTAGACATGAGTTCCACTAAGCCATGGCGGATACACATTCAGCTGCTATGATCACAAACACATCATCCAGCACAGGCATCCAACAGTATAGGAAATGTATATAAGTGTGTAGATTAATACCAGAACACATGCGTCTGTTGTACAACCACAGTATTGTGAGCAGTCTATGTGCAGCACAGAACAGTGCCTGTCCAATCATACTGTGAGAACAGTAGTCCTGCATAATACCAAAGGGAATAATGATATACGGTGCACACCATGGGGGCGTGTGAGCGTGCTTCATGCATGGTATGTCACACCTGGGGCATTGGTACTGTTGAACTGGGAGATGAGACTGGCCAGGTGTGTGAGCAAACCGCTGCTACACAATACCCTGGAAGGATGCTACCAGTGGGAGAAACACTGTAGACCAGCTAGGTTCTACTCTTGACACAATAACAGGTCCATCCCTGGCGGGATGAACCAACAGTTGTGGGTCACATCGATGTCACCACCAGTATCGGAGGAGGATCACGGGAAGGCTGGTCTTTATGTGGACTAAGGATATGTAGTCTGCAGACGCTTGTTTGGGGACAATATACTGGAGGTATACCGAGAAGTGCAGAGAGGGAAATGTGTGGAGGTGTAGTATGGCAGGGCCAGAAACCGGGGAATGAATGGATGCTGTGTACGTGGAGCTTGGGGGCCAGGGAAAGGGAACATGTGTATGTCATTATGGCAGACATATGCAAACAAAGCAAAACCGCAATATTGTAGTGGCCAGAGCATCCGCCTAACGCGCACGCATTCCAGGGTTGAGTCCCACTTCAGCACATCCTATTTTCCATGTAATATCCGAATGTTACCTTCACTGTGCTGTATAACCTACTATGTAACATTTATATTTGCACAGGAGTACTGCCTTAAATGCACATGTGAAGTGTCATACTGACTAAGGCACTATTAAGCATGTGTAAGCGCATAACAACAGTAGTACGCATGGATACGCAGTTGAAAGTGTGTGTACGTGTATTCGCACAGGGGTAAGCATTGCCTACATCGATTGAGCTAAGTAGATGATAGCTGTGTGTAAGGTAATGTAAACCGAGCTTAGCATTGCTTAGCTCTGTGCATACACGCACACCCGCGTACGACCACTCAAATGTCCCTAACTCACTCTGTATCCGACAGCCGGAGTTTTGCACTGAAACACAATATACAGCTTCTGGAAGGCCCACACCCAGTATGCTGCACATCATACACTACATGATATACCATTAAACCATGACAGATGTACATAATCACTCATTCCACATACATATCATCCAGCACAATCAGTCAACACCACAGGGAATGTAGTAATAACACACCACACAACCTCTTAATGCATGAATCACGGACATAGTGTGCCATAATGTGGGTACATATAGAGATATCTGTCTTATCCTGCTCTAATACACTTCAAACATTGCAAGTTACACAGTTATATGTGGTAGAACACATATATCGCTGGAGATGCTACGTCTGAAACACGTACGTGTCTGCACGAATGTCTGATCTCAGTCCTAAGGTCATCCATGTCAATTGCCAAGAGAATGAGGTACAGGCCACACATATAGGGTGAACATGCATGCACATATGGACAGCTATACATCTGTTAATGTAGAGAGATAGACAGCTATAGGTATATATATGTGTATGTATGACTCACGAATAACCATATAACAGCAATTGTACAGAGATAGATTAATATGTTCAGTGTATATATCCATATACATATATATCTACATACATACATATGTATACATGGATACATATACATTGCTAGAGCTAAATCAATGTCCAGTTCTCTCCCTCTATATATGGGGGAGTAACATATGTACTTATGCAGCTATACATAAAAAAAATATATATATATATATGTATATATATATATATATATATATATATATATATATATATATATGTGTGTGTGTATATATATATATATATATATATATATATATATATATATATATATATATATATGTATATATATATATTTATATATATATATATATATATATATACATATATATATATATATATACAGATAGACATGTGTATATGATTTCCACATGGGAACAGACTCCTGGCCCACTCCATATGACATAACTGACCATGAGGGGGTGGTGGTGCACATGATGGACACCTGGTAATTACTGCAGTGTAACCCCCCCCCAGCGATAACGCATATGCTGTGAAAACCAATATCCAGCACATGCAGTACTTGATAGCGGGACCCACCACAACACAGCTACAATGCTCCAACAGTTATCCATGTCACCTGTACATGTCAGATCAATATCTGTAACATTTATTTATTTAGTTATTTATTGACATTTGTTAACTGGGTTAGTCCAACTGGGATTTTGTCCCATTTTCAGTGGAGACCTGAGGAGAAAAGCTCCAGAAAATACAATATATAATTACAGTAAGAAATCAAGTACTACAAACAATAATAGCAAACAACAGTAAAAAATAAACAAGTACATGTGAAGATTATAATTGAAAGAAAAAATAAATTGATTTTTTTTTTCCTCAGGACAAAATTCTTTGTTACTGTACAATGAGGGAGAGTCAACAGTATCAGAAGGAACAACTGAGAGTGATGTTGGTGTGGGGGGAGGGGAGATCTAAGTAGGGTCATAGCAGGGACAGGTTCTGGAGTTGAATAAATGTGTTTTCAGTTCCTTTTTGAATAGTGGAGTGTGAGATATAGAACATATGTCCAGGGGAAGTTTATTCCAAGCTTGGGCCACATAGTGTTTGTAGAGTTGCTTACTTACTGACTTATTAGGGTGGTAGATATTGAGCAATTGCTGATTTAAGATGCAGAGAGATTGATAAGGGGTATAGACAGAGACTAGGAGAGATAAAGATGGACAGCAGGAGGGTTTAAAGAGCATAGAGTGCAGCATGTGAAATTGGTAGAGATGTAGTAGTTGTGGGAGCTCCAGCCATTGTAGACTTTAAAGCAATACAGTGGTGTGTGTTGTTTGGGGAGTTAGTGATGAATCTGGCTATTTTGTGTTAGGTTTGTTGGAGTTTGTTCAGGGTAGTTGTTTGAATATTTGTGAGAGATGGGGTGGCATAGAGGAGAGAGGGGAGGAGAAGTGCTTGTCCAAGGGTGAGTCTAGCCTCAGGAGTGAAGTATTTTCTGTTCCAGTATAGGAGACCTAGTTTCTGATGGGTTTTCTTTATGCATTGCTGTATGTGTTGATTGAATTTTAGTTTATCGTCAATGAAGACCCCTAAGAGTTTAGTGTAGGTATCAGGTTGGGTGGCTGTATTGTTACAAGACTTAATGACAAAGGATGATCTATGATGAGCAAGAGAACAGGGCAGGAAGAGTAAGAGTTTGTTTTTTTTGGGATTGAGGATTAGTAAGTTTTTAAAAGCCATTGTTTGGTGGAAAGTAGAGCTTTTTGGGTTAGAGTGTGTAGGTCAGAGATGTTGTCAGCTGTAGAAATAATAGTGGAGTCATCAGCATATTGTATGAGAGATGACTGATTGCAAGAGGTGAAGAGGTCATTGGTGAAGATGTTGAATAAAAGGGGACCTAAGATGGAACCTTGTGGAACACCAATTGAGGTAGGCAGGAAACGAGAAGAGGAGGAGAGCCATTTGACAGATTGTTTGCGTTCAGATAGATAGCTAGCGAACCAGCTGAGGGTGGAGGAGGATAGGTGAAAGTTTGCAAATTTAGATAGATTTAAAGGATGGGATACTGTATCAAAAGCTTTGTAGAGGTCTAGAAAGAGACAGGAGGTAAGTTTATTATTGTCCATGGATTCTGCAATGGTGTGAGTGAAGGAGAGTAGAGCAGTAGTTGTGCTGTGATAGGGGTGGAAACCATGTTGGGTAGTGGTGAGTAAGTTGTGATTGAGAAAGTGATTAAGAAGCTGTGTATGGATACATTTTTCTAGTATCTTAGACAGGGAGGATAAAATGGCAATAGGTCGATAGTTGGAGATGCAGATACGCCATTGTACCGTAGGGAATTTACTATGTTGAATGGCTACGCATTACAACGGTACAGATATGCACACACATCCATACATTGACGATCATGTGCAGGTAGATATATATATATATATATATATGTATATATATATATATATATATATATATATATATATATATATATATATATATATATATATATATATATATATATATATATATATATATATATATATATATATATATACAATATATGGGATATATGGGTACATACACATATATACAGACAAAGGTTATTAGTAGCCATATATGTGTAGCAGTAGTGTGGGCGTACTGGGTGAAATGTATATCCCCAGCCACAAGCCCTGTAACCGGTACCTGTGACATGTGTGGTGTGGCAACCAGCCCCACAAAGAGGATACTTACATTGCACATACACCCACTCACAGTTCAAAGGACATGACACGGCATGCAGGTATGTATACACAGACAATCCTTATCTGTTTTCCATACAATAATGTATGCCATTACTAACAGCACACGGGCGTTGATGTTTATAACCAGTGATGTATGCAAGACCCACACATAACAGTCGATGCAGACAGTGCGGATATATATCATACTATGGTGTCCAGGCTAAGCCCTTCAGTTCATACAGCATTTGACAATGGATTCACCTGCACGATACGTGCCAGTCACCATTATCAGATGTAGTTCAGCAGCCTACAATTACACCATGTAGTCAAGGCCAAAGGGGACATTCATTACTTGTGGTAATGTCAATGTATCCGTCACAGGTATGGTCCCTGGCCAACAAATGTGGGTGTCCACGCTATGACTGGGATGATAGTTGGAATGCTAGCAGTGGGGAATGATAGGCCATTACCTAACAACTCATACCTGTATCACAGCAGGACAAGGGCTGCCATACATGTGGAGGACAAAGGCAGGAGCACAGGGCCATACTCGCAATATTGTAGTAACACACCCTGGAACATGCTGCTGTTAAAGGATGTGTTGCAACATACCTCTATGCAGGAATACAACATCAGGTACTCAAATGGATATAGCCATGTACTGCTAACACGCAACACACACACACTGCCAGTGTAATGTCTGACACAGGACCTGTGTGGTGGACAGACAACACATGATAGGCACACCTCTGTCCAGCTAGAGAATGGCCCACAGTGGTGAGCTATGCAAACAGACTGCAGTCCAAGGTAAACTAGTATGTACACACACACGCACCCTGTAACACCAGTACTATGCATAGCATTACACCACTCCACTCACAGTCTTCTGTATGTCCTGATCCTCCTACATATATGTGGCTGCCCTGAGTGTGCAGGTACTCCTGTAAGAGGTATTGCTACATGCTGTCTGTAACATTCATGCCCACACACAGGAGGGATGTCCATCACACAGGGAATGTACAGGGAATAAGCCCACATGATGTGGAGATTCATAGTGGGTGGTTGCCATGACAGTGGTAATTGGAAGTACTACACATGTGTAGTCATATATATATATATATATATATATATATATATATATATATATATATATATATACATATATATATATCTCTGGATACATATGTCCATATACCCAACATGTGTCTTCTGGATGTAGGATAGCCTCCCCTACCCCCCTATAGTCCCAATGTAGTAGTGCTGGGGGATGTCTGGTACATATAGCTGGTATATTTGTAGACATTTGCTACTGTCATTGGGATTATTGTCACAGACATGGTGTGTGTGGAAGGTGACATATGCTCATAACATGTGTGCCACTGGCTACTGACAGACATCCTATGGTTATCATGGTACAGTACCTGCTTATATAGCAGGCTTGACAGCCATGTCACAGCACAGGGTAGGCCACACCTGTGTGACAGTGCATAACCACAACCAATGTGAACACAGTCACAGCCACATATGGTACACTAGCATACTAGTACGGTATATGGACTATCTGTCCTACACCATCCTCATACATGCCACTCACAGCATGCCCCGACATATACTGGGCTGCAACACAGTCCGGTCTGATGGCTGTCTGTGATATGGGACATGTGTGTATGGCCCTATACACATGTAAGGTAATACAGTACCATATAGTGGGGCAGCATGTAACAACAGATAGAAGGGGAGCTAGGACAATGACATCTACCACAGTCTGTACACAGGCCACAGTACATATTAACAATACACACACTGCCAGCATTCAGGATCACTACACATCCCTCAGTACTGTACAAACATCCACAGGAGTTCCAGGGTATGGCATTACGTTTATCCCCTACAGTATGTGACCTGCGTAGCACTCTGATATATCACTGGCGTGTTATCACATATGTTGACACTGTTTACGGTGTACAGCACATATGCACCAATTCATGCACAACATATGTACAACAGTTGACAGAGATGTGGCTGACAGCACATACAAAGGGCCAGTATAGACATGTTGCTGTGATACCCTCATTAATCTACCATTGTAACGGGGTGTGTTGCAACATATGTCCAATGAAGGATATGTAGTAAGTAACTGTCACAGCCTTCACCATCAACAGACTGCAATCCTCACAGTACCATCAGCATTCCACAGATAGATGCATCATGGTTAACACATGACACCAAAGGCACAACACTGCCCAGTCGGCAGATGAGGATTCCTGATATACGTGGAACTGACATGGCAGGTATTGTGACATGTACGACAGGCATAGCCAGACAAACACTATTAATCCAACCATACTCCACATGCAGTATAGCAGCACTTACAGTTCGTAGGCAGGTCAGGCACATCCCCCTCCTGTTTGTTGCCCTCTTCCCACAGTGTATGTTGTTAGAGGTAAATCCCCAACCCATCTAATAAGCTGTTTGCAAAATGACAGTTTTAGCTCCTGCTCACAGTGACAGACAAGGGCCAACACCACCAGGATGTTCCCAGGTAGTGGAGTGTGTTTCCATGCAATTGGCTATGGGAATGTTACCACACCTGTTCCACGTGCAATCGGATAGGGAAGTCCTGCAATACGTGCAGAGACCATCAGCTGATCATGAGCATCATGTTAAATACACATGCTGCTGCCTAAGCAATGCAGTTGTGGGCCTCCGCATCTGCCAGAGAGGATGTGGTGGAGGCAGACAGAGGCAAATACATGTCATGGAGGGGTGGGAGGGTAAAACCGATGCATGTTTGTGTCACACACCTACCAGCACAGGGTATCATTCACCCGACAGCTATTTCGTGCTATCACAGTCTGATGCTGTTAATGGATGTGCCACAAGTATTGTCTGGTGGGGAGCATTCAGAACATATATGTGATGGTGAGTACCATCTGCTACAGGGATACGGTAGATATGCAGTAGGTGATGTACATGTGCCTGTCTGCATGAACAGGTGCCAGCGTCACCACAGGCACACTCCCACAGGGACGCACACACATTAACACACTTGGCAGGGCCAGGAGTGCAACCCATCACTAGTGGGATTGCCACAACATATCAATGTGCAGGAAACACATGCACCACACGGGTGATGCAGAAGTCGTATGGGCAGTGAGTATGAGGGGGTGTCAGACATAAGGCGGCATGCTTCACTGTGCCCTAGGTGGAGTAGTGTGTGTGTGGATGTGGACATACACCATACAACACATACACATACACATAGGGTCCAGTTCGGACATGTGGGGGTGCATGTCTGCATGGGTGTGTGGTGGCCAACAGTGCCAACAGGCTATACAAGGGTAGGCGATGGGTATACCTTGGCATCAGCCCACATGACATTGGTCTGCATTGTGGCACAGGCCTTTAGTTTCTGCATTTGCCCACACAGATGGGTATTGCATCTGTCTTCCAGGCACCTGGGTGACCATTGTGTGTGGCCAATGCTGTGCATCACTTGCCATGTATGTGTTCTCTAGTCCATGACTTGGATGGTGTCTAGGATGTGCACATATCCCACATGCATGTACAGTGACATGTGGAACTGTACCTGGTCTGGCCCATACTGTGAACACAACCTATCATCAGATGTGCCAGTCTTGCTCACGTGTGGCAGGGAGTGGCACTGCTCAGCAGTTTTACCCTTCACCCACACTGATAGCATGCGAACAGCATTTCTTGATGTCAGTGTCATCTGTCCATACAGGCCATGTTGTCAGGTATGGTATGTCCGTTGTGAGTCACATGTGAAGGCACAGTGAGGTTGCTAACTGTGAGTGGCAGGCCATGATGTCACATGTATGGGTATGGCTTTGCACCCCAGCCTCTCAGCCATTTACATCTGTTATCCCTGTATGGTTGACATTGTGATATATAGTAGGGCCACCATAAATGTATTTAGCAAAACCCCTCCACAATGCCCACAGGTGTCACAAACTCACAACCACCTCTACACAGGACACCAGTTACTAACACACACACACTTGTCATGTCTGGGAGTAGAACCCCTACCTAGCTGGTGTACTACACTACAGCACTACACAGTTATATTGCATGCCATGGACATTACTGAAGTTCATCTTCCCCAAAGGTGTATTGCACAATTAATGACATCAGCAGGACTACCAAAGTAGGGCATTTGTACTGTACTGCGAGTGAGTAGCCTATAATGCATTGCTCCATACACAGACACTGAGACACACATATCACATCCGGAACTGACATGGATGGAGATGGAACACTACCACCGCTCTAAATCACACTACAGCAGTACACAGTTACAGAATGTGCTACTGCGATTACTGGGCTATCATGTTCCCAGGGGTGTACTTCTAGATGAGTGACATCAGCAGCCTTGGCAAAGTAGTGTATTTGTATTGTATGGAGTGTGGGTAGCCTAAAAAGCATTGCTCTCTACCCAGTCAGACACACACACACACACAGACTCACACAGACAGTTGCCATGGCTAGGGTTTGAACACCTACCTTACTAGTTTTTCACAATACAACAATACACAGTTACAGGACATGCCATGGCGATTACTGGGCTATCATGTTCCAAGAGGGTTACTTCTAGATGAGTTAAATCAGCAGCCTTGGAAAAGTAGTGCATTTTTATTGTATGGAGTGTGGGTAGCCTAAAAAGCATTGCTCTCTATCCAGTTAGACACACACACAGACTCACACACAACTGCGTGGCTGGGGTTCGAACACCTACCAAACTTGTTTATCACACTACAATGATACGCAGTTACAGGACATGCCATAGCGATTACTGGGCTATCATCTTCCCAGAGGTGTACTAGATGAGTGACATCAACAGCCTTGGCAAAGGAATGTATTTGTATTGTATGGAGTGTGGGTAGCCTAAAAAGCATTGCTCTCTACCCAGTTAGACACAAACAGACTCACACACAGTTGCCACAGCTGGTGTTCAAACACCTACCTAACTAGTTTATCACACAACAGCAATAAGCAGTTATAGGACATGCCACGGCGATTACTGGGCTATCATATTCCCAGAGGTGTACTTCTAGATGAGTGACATCAGCACCCTTGGCGAAGTAGTGTATTTGTATTGTATGGAGTGTTGGTAGCCTAAAATGCGTTGCTCTCTACCCAGTCAGACATACACACACACACAGACTCACATACAAACACACACAGTTGCCACGGCTGGAGTTCGAACACCTACCTAACTAGTTTATCACACTACAGCAATACGTAGTTACAGGACGTGCCACGGCAATTACGGGCTATCATGTTCTCAGAGGTGTATGTCTAGGTGAGTGACATCAGCAGACTTTCCAAAGTTTAATATATGTATTGCACGGAGTGTGAGTAGCCTAACAAGCATTTCACTCTACACAGTCAGCGGCAGACAGGCACACACACAAACACACACTCACACAGTTGACAGGCCTGGGGTTAGTACTACTACCTAATTACTCTGTCACTACAGCAATATGCAGTTATAGGATGCTCCATGCACTTTACTGAGCTATAGCTCTCCCAAAGGTGAAATTCACATTGGATAACCTCAGCAGGCTTGTCATACTACTGCTATGGGGAGGGCAGTGTGTGCATGGGCCATACCCCATTCATGTGGGGGTTGACATGCAACATGCGGGCACACACAGGGTCATATGTCACAGGTGCGTGTATACAGCTACTAGACGGCTGCTTCCTTGTACAGTCTTGTTGCACAGCTGGCACATACTCCACATAGTCTGTAATGCTGACAGGTACTGGTGGCTAGTAACCGCAGTGGGTTATATCCGCACCTCATGTGTTGGGGGCCCTTAGGCTGTATGCCAGTTGGGACTGGCCTGCATGGCTCCTTGTCACAGTCACCCTCTTCCTCACATCTACGCCTGTGTGCCTGTGGCTTATTATAGTGTGTTGTCCTTACATATTTGCCTGCATTCCTATCCACTGTGTGTGCAAGGCAGGAGTGGTGCATATAGACATGTATTCACACTGAGAACTGCAACTTCCAAATATGTCTGGACCACTGGTGTTTGTAGACATAGCCTTCATGTGTTTAAAGTGTGTGAGCATGCCCAGTATGACCTCTCAGTATGTTGTTGACTGACATTGCCTTCATTCCTCTAAGTGTGTGAGCATGCCCAGTATGGCCATCTGTGTTGCATGTGTGGATCACGTCCAGGTTGTTTGTACTGCGGTGCTGACCTTTTGTTGTACACCAACGGGTAGCATGCTGTGTCTGCAGGGTATCCATTGGTCATTTGCCATTGACTGTTGATACATTTCTGCATAGCGGGTGGTGGACACCTGACTGTTTCTACTGTTCTACACAGGACTGGGGGGGCACACCTGACTATTACTCTATGTGTACGTTGGATGGGGGGGCGCACCTGATACTTGCACACATTTGCTAGGACTGTACTGGTAAGTCGGGTACTCCATTTCAGTCTGTAGTCTTACATATCCTGCTGGCTATGGTTTGCCAGTGTTGTACAGATCCTAACTTTGTTTACCTACATATTAGTGTCTGACTTCCTAGCTTTCACAACTTACATCCAACTGCCTGGCCTGCTGAGGCCTGTCTGTGTAGGCCTGGGGGTGGGGTTAACCATAGGTCACATTCGGAGGCCATAGTACAGCATTTGTTTGTGTTTGTCTTCACCTGTCCTACTGGCCAAGGCTGTTGCTGGGTATGTGATCCTTTCTGACTGGTATTTGTGGCTCTTATGGACACCCCTGTTGCTCAGGCCATTTCCTGCAGTGGGTTTTGTCACTCTGTGTAGTACTGGCTACTATGGTGACTCCAGTATGTGTTACAGATCTCATGCTGCCACTATGGGTGTCTACTCTCTGCTGCCTTGACATCCGGCCACCCAATTCCCTTGCATGCTCACATCCATACCATAGCTACAGGTAAAAACACATTCTACTCCATTTGACAATTGGTAGGTTGATTGACTTACCTTGAGGGTGTGCCGGACTTGCAGATGGTGCTGGAGGGCTGCCTATGTCGGATGCACATAGTACACTCCCTATACATGGTTAGGCACAGGTAGTGTCATGTTTGGCATCCCTTTTACTGTCTGTGCGAGTCAGAGAGAGGTGTCATTCCCTGGGGCCCTACTGTGTCAGAGCATATGCTATGTGTTGCCTCTTTGCCAAGGCCAGGACATATTGGGCATACTCCCTTCTGCCTACTGGAGCAGGCTCAGGTTGTTCCTCCTCCAAGTCACTCTGTACCTGCACAGGCCTTGGCATTAGTGGGGGCTGTGTGACCCTGCCCCATGCTGTTCCTGCTGTAGCTGTTTCCACAAGATCATATTGTGTAGCATAGCACATACCATTACTAGTTGGGTACATGTAGCTGGTGAATACTGCAGGGCTCCAACGGATGTGTCCAGACACCGGAACCATGACCTGAGCATCCCAAACACATGCTCTATTATATGTCTGGCCTGTGCATGTGCATCATTATGGCGTTGTTCAGGTGTGTGTGCATTTCTGATGGGTGTCATCAGTCACGGCTCCAGTGGGTACCCAGCATCCCCCACTAGGTGACCGTAGGGGATGTCCACATCGGCAAATCTGTGGTACAGCTGCATCAGTCACCATATGTGTGTATCGTCATAGCTTCCAGGGCAGCCAGCACACACATTCAGTATAATGCTCTGATCATCACATACGACCTGGCAGTTGAGGGAGAGGATACCTCTGCGGTTGATGACGGCCCTACCCTGCTCAACGGGTGGTGCTTTGATGCATACGTGCGTGCAGTGTATAGCACCCACTACCCCAGGGTAGTTAGCTATTTGGTGGAAGAGACACATATTGCGGGTCAACACCTCACGTGTGTTGAGGAAATATACGTGCTCACTGACATGTGCTGACATGGCATTCAGGAATTGGGGGAATAATCTGGATGCTGATGCCTGTGAGATGCCCATGTTATCCCCAGCTGTAATTTGGGAGGTACCTGTGGCTAGTATACCTAGGCCTACACATACATTGGTATCCACTGGGATGGGTTCCCCTTGGCTAGTGTGGTGTGTCAGGTGTGGCCTGCACAGTTCAACGATTTGCTGTAGGAGGTCTCTGTCCACCCTATAGTGCTCCACTATCTTCAGCTCATGTAGCCCCTGGTAGGTTACCCTGGGTCTGTACACTCTTCTCTGTCTCCTCACTGTGAGTTGTTCAGCAGCATTGACATCCTCACCACCCTCAGCCTCTTGCACATTTTGTTCTATGTTGCCTGCTGCAGCCCTTCTCATTTTGTAGGTTTGGTTTAAAAATTTCCCCGCTTGTATACACCGGTGGTGTAGAGTGTGGAAAAACCAGGGGGGTAGGTGTTTGCTAGGTTTATAGTGGTGTTCTGGGCTGGGCTGGTCTGCTTCCTGTGTGATAAGCTGATTCTGATACATTTCACCTGGCAGCTCAACTAGTTCTCCTTGATTACCTTCCTACTGCTGTTTTCCCTTCCCATTGCCTCCCTGTTTAGGCCCGTATGTGCACCGTGCGAACAGAGTGCTCAAATGTGCACAGAGCTGCTTTTTCCTAGTTTAACTTCCTTTTTCTTCGTGTAAAGCCCAGTGTGCAGTGCGCACACCCGCTTACACTTTGTAACGAGTGCTAGGCAGGTTCAGACACACCCCTAGCTAAGCTGCGCTAAGCTAGAAGCAATCCCAAGCCACAGGTCTCCAATCCACTTACAGTATGCCTGACATACACCCCCATGATGTCACCAATATCCTAGTCTTGCACCTAGCTATTTATACTCTTACACTCTTGGGACTTGCCTCACACCCTAGGTAAATCTTGAATTCACTAACCTTTCCCTCATTTTCATAGGATTGCCTGCTAATGCATAGTTACATGTCCCACACTGAGCCTCCCCCCTTAGCAACCATTACGCACTAGCCAGGTTGTCTTCTGACTGCCATTGACTTGCATGGCAGAATACTGATTTCAGTTAGAATGCTTATTTTAGGTTTATTTTATTGGTTTCTCCCCTATCCCGTTTGCACGTCGCTGCCCTATACCTACCCAGGCGAAATTGGCGAAGATAAAATTAAACGTTGTTTATTTTTTTTCTTTTACATTTTGTAATGCCAATGGCCTTCTACTTGGACATTGGCATGCTTCCTCAATAATATGCAACCTTTATTTGGAGCTGTCATAGCTCCGTTTTGGAATTTGCAGACATGTACTCGGTTAGTAACCGAGTACATTTCTGCAGATTGCACTTGTCTTGCATGGACTATTGCAAGCTTCCTGGCTTGCAATATCACCTCATTTGCATGGATTTCTCCAGCAGATGAGGTGATTTGCATACCAGGGTTTAGTCCGTGCAAGATTAGTCCTGGAGCTCTCGTGCACACCCCTGCCGGCTGTTCCTGGATCACACGGCAGACATATTGCCTGCGTGAGCTACTGCACTCATCTTGCACTCCTTGCATGGCTTTTGAGAATCCAGGTGTATATATTCCTTGTTCTGAAGGAGGTATTGGCTTCCTCAACATTGATTACATGTATAGATCCACAGTCGTAGGACTGCATACATGTCTGCTGATCTCAAAAGACCCAAATGTAGAGAAAGTTTTAAAACTTGAAATTAAGTCTAATATGACTTTCCTGCTTAGTTTAGCAGAAGCACGTGTGACAAGTAGGAATGGACATCAAACCATTAAGCAGATAAAGATCAGGCAGCAACTGAATGTGACAAAAAAAAGAAAGACTGCAGGGTGAAGAATCAGATGAGAGGGCATGAAATGTGGAAAATGCATAAATATAGTTGCAAGTATAGAAAACTCTTTGATCAATCACAAGTTGATTAAGAGCAAATGCAGAAATGGTTAAGGAGCGGTGAATTTAAGCCAAAAAATGAAAGTTTGATATTGGCGGCCCAAAATAGTGGACTACGTACATGGTAGTTTACAAAGTCTATTAAACATGTGGGAGAAATAGACAGATGTAGGTTTTGTAAAACAGAATTGGAAACAGTCGCACATCTTCTTGCTGGTTGTAATATACTAATGGCGGAAGGATGGAAGGACTGTATATTGAAAGGCATAATAACATTGCAAGACTGTTACATTGGGAATTTTGCAAACATTATAATACTGAAGTAGATTAAAAACATTGGAAACGTAAGTCACAAAGCATTATAGAAAATTATGAAGTTTATATCACATGGGATCACCTATTACCAACAGTTCAAAAAATGCAAGAAAGCTAGATATAGTAGTCCATGAAATGAAGACAAAAGTAGCATTGATCATTGAAATTGCTATACCCAGAGACTATAGTGTCTTATGTACAGAGATACAAAGTCACAAAATATCAAGATTTGCAGACAGAAACAATGGCGATGTGGAAGCAATTCCAATAGTACTAGGAGCAACAGGTCTTATAAAAAATAATTTACAATCATATTTAGATATGTCACCATTATCAATGCATGTAACTCTGTATGAACAGCAGAAGGAGTCATTACTGGGCACATTCTACCTACTACTCTCTTCTTCTCAGTATTCGTGTTCCTTTTCTTAGTAACAACTGACCTAGACCTTTATAGATTTTTTTACTTACATCCTGATAATTTCTTTAAGGAGACTAGTTTTTACTCTTATACTGATTATTACAGCTCCTACTTTTTGTTTTCCTTCTTTATGTCAACTTGTTTACTAATATATTGTCTAACTCAGCTGCTATCTTTTTACATGTTGTATTGCAACTACATTTGTATTGTATTAATTGCATTTGTACATTTAGCACTATGCTATGAACAAACGGCCTCTGTGATTATTCCCTGTTCGATACCTGCAATGTTCAACATACAAATTAATCTCTGTATAATGTGATTATATTTTGCTTCCTCGGAACTTATCTCCCTGGGCCTCTACTGAAAATGGACATATATCCAATTAGACTAGCCCGGTCAACAAATGTAAAATAAAATAAAATAAAATAAATAAATAAACATTGCAGGTGCTGCGAAGAGCACTTCTGTCTAACATGATTGAAGCAATATTAATTTCATGAACTTAAATCATAGGTTCATAGTTTCTTAGGTGTGTACTAGGCTAATGGCCTATAGCCTTTACAAGTCTAGCCCATAGAAGTGCCCTGGCATCGTGCCACCCGATGTTAGTTCCCAGTGCCTCTATCAAGTAGACCCACTGGAGTGATCCCCAGGGTGAACTTTCTATTACCCATCCACTTATCAGGATTTCTCTTGAAGAGGGTCAGTGAGGTGCTCTGCTTGACATGTATGGGAAGTCTATTCCAGAGCATGGGCAGTCTCTGGGTGAGGCACCTGGCCCTCCAGCATGTTCTGTTGATTGTAGTAATGAGGTTGAGGTCTCTGGAGCATGTGGTGCGGAGAGATTTCTTTAGATGTAGCATTTCTAATTGAGCTGGGTCAAACATGGCTTTGTAAGTCAAGCAGAGATCACCTCTAAGTAGGTGATATGAGACACAGAATAGCTGGAGTCTTTTGAGTCTGTCCATGTAGGACATGTATTAATGCTTATGATCCTCTTCGTGAGGTACTTCTGTGGCCTCTCCAGCTGTTGCAGGTGTCTAGTGAGATACATGCCAAATGGGGCATTATACTCGATGACTGGTCTAATGAGGGAAGAGTAGACAGAGACAATGATCTCTTTCTTCCTGGATGCAAAACCCTTGATAATGAGATGTGCCACATAGAATGACTTTCTGACCGCAGTGTCAATGTGGTGGTCGAAGGAAAGGTTGCAGTCAACCTATGTCCCCAGATCTCTTATAACACCTTCAGTGTTCAGTAGGCTCCCATTGATGTAGTAATTAGTGGGAACTGAGTTTTTACAAAAGGAAATGATGACGCATTTTTTGGAGTTAAGCTTAAGGCCATGGTTTCGACACCAGTCATTAGTCTCAATGAGGCCTTTCTGTAGTATGTCTGCATCACTTGGGGAGTTAATAATGGTTCCCAGCTTGCAGTTGTCTGTGAACTTGATCAGCCATAGTCCCTTTGTGTTGGCCTGGACTTCTGAGAAGAAGATGCCGAACAGGAGAGGACCCAAGACCGATCCTTGTGGAACTCCACTCGTGACTGGTCGGCAGTCTGACTTGGAGTCCGCTACTTTCACACTGTGTGTTCTGTCTGTGAGCCAATTTGCAACCCACCTAGTGATATAGGGGTTGATGCCTAGTTTGGTGAGTTTATCAATAATTTCTGAGTGAGGAATGGTATCAAAGGCCTTGACCAGATTGCAGTAGGCTATATGCACTGCCTTACCTTCATCCACAGCCCTGGCAACTGACTCAAAGAAGTCAACTAGGTTGAGCAGGCATGATCTCCCTTTCACAAAGCCAATTTGCGTGGGGTCTAGAGTTTGGAGATTTCCTATATCTTTGTTAATCAGGTCTATGATGATGCGCTCTATAGCTTTACATATCAGACTTGTCAGGCTACTGGGGTGATAATTCCAAGGGTCTGTAATCACTCCCCCTACTTTGACTTAGGAATGGGATCCATTCCCATCATAGTATTGGAAACCTAAAAGACCTGGAGAAATTTAAAAAAACAGCTAATATTAGAAAAATAAAAATCTTTCTTTTCTTTACTTTTAGTTATGTCTCATCTTGACTATGTCTGTAGTCAGTTTTAGAGGTGTGGACATGTTTTTCATTTCTATCATAACTCAGTGTCTCATCTCTACCACAATCAA
The DNA here is from genome assembly GCF_019279795.1 of Protopterus annectens. Classification (NCBI taxonomy): domain Eukaryota; kingdom Metazoa; phylum Chordata; order Ceratodontiformes; family Protopteridae; genus Protopterus; species Protopterus annectens. Next base: position 1,531,934,906 of record NC_056741.1, on the reverse strand, counting down.
AAAGGGGAACTAGATCAGTCATCCTGTTATTTATTTTATTTATACCATTTAGACATTCACTCAAGTTTCTTATTCAGTTATTAACTTTCTTTATACTATCTTCCTAGTTATTACTGTGTAGTTTGTAATAATCATGTAAATATGGGATTTTATATAAACTTCCCAAGCTCTCCTTTTTAACTGTTTACTGATACTCTCTTGTGAGTAAGCCTGTTTCATCTTGCAACTATTAGGATCATAGGATCATAGTGTGATGATGTGAGGTATTGCCAGTTATGCCAGAGAATTAGGACAGTGGATATATGACATACAGCAGCATAGTTAGGTGGAATTTTGTGAAGAATTATACGTCACTTATATATCAAACTGATTTGTACAGATGCTTATGTTGAAAATGTATTTGTAAAGTTGCTTGTGTTAAAAATGTATCAACAGTGTGTCCTGCTGGACAGAAAATAAATATACATTTATATCTGAATGCGCTGTTGTAATTAGGATACTGGAAGAGAAGAAGCTAATCTCTGTCCAGCTAACTTTGAAAAATAGTAAGACATTAAATTTCTTAATTTAGGCCATAAAGATTGTATCTTACAGTTCCAGCTGCATCCAGAGACTAAATGTCTGTGCAAGAATTGTTTATTAGCTCCTGTAGGAAGAGAAGAAGTGCTTTTAGCTTCCAGATGCTATAACACATCTCAGCAAAGCTCTAACTGTGTGTATGGTAACACATATGTGCTAAATCCTGATTCAGTTTCTAGCTATTAGAGTAGCATGGGAAGTCATATGACCAGATGTATGTATGTTATTCTGTAATCTAGGACAAAACTGATGTTCGAATACCAGATGAGAGAGACTTCTCTTCTTACTCTAGCAAAAGCATATCAGCGTCAAGCAGGAATGGAAATCAAACCAGAAGTAGATAAAAATCAGGCAGCAACTTAATGTGCCAAAAAACAAAAGAAAGAATATAAGGTGAAGGACCAGATGAGAAGGCAAGAAATATGGAAAAAGTATAAATATAGTTGCAAGTATAGAAAACCTCTGGAAGAACCTCATGTTGATCAGGAATGAATGCAAGAATGGTTGAGGGAAGGCGAATTCAAACCAAGAGATGAAAAGTTAATATTGGCAGCCCAAGACAGTGGGCTGTGTACATATTGGTTTACAAAGTCCATTGAACAAGTAGGAGAAGCAGACAAATGTAGGTTTTGTAAAACCTAATTGGAAACAGTCACACACCTTGTTGCTGGTTGCAACATGCTAATAGCAGAAGGACTGTATACTGAAAGGCATAATAATGTGGCAATACTGTTGCACTGGGGATTGTGCAAACATTATGGTATTAAAGTGGCTGAAAAACAATGGGAGCATGAGCCACAAAGCATCATAGAAAATGAAGAAGTCTACATCACATGGGATCACCCATTACCAACAGTTAAAAAGATAGATGCTAGAAAACTGGATATAGTGGTCCAAGATTGAAATTGCCACATCCAGTGACTACAGTGTCTTGCATACAAAGAGAGACAAAGTCATAAAATATCAGGAGTTGCAGGCAGAAAAGAGAGCAATGTGGAAGAAAGATACCCAGACAGTTCCAATAGTAGCATGAGCAGCAGGTCTTATAAAAAAGAGTCTACAATCGTATTTGGATATGCTAGCAATCCATGTAACTCCATATGAATTGCAGAAGGAGTCATTACTGGGCACATTGCAGGTGCTGTGTAGAGCACTACTGGCTTACATCAAAGAGTGAAACAATACTAATTTAATGAACTTTAATCGTACTTTGACTTAGTGATGGGATCCATTCCCATCACAGTATTAGAAACCCAAAAGATTTGGAGAAATTAAAAAGATGAGAGAGAAGTCTCAAAGCATTCTGTTTTTTAAACCTGACATAGAAGGTTCTTTTAACTACTTCATCTTGCCTTGCTCTAGTAAGTGACCAGGGAATAGTAATTCTTTAGATCAGTCAGGAAAATATTGTAAGATTAGTTAAGTGCTGTTTTCCTGTATCTGTGTGAATCTATTCATCTGTTTTATTTTTAATATTTCCTGTGTTTGAAACACCGGTGTTTTTTTAAATAGATATCTAGCATTTTCATGTTCTTTTATTATTTTTTTATTAAATATATTTAACGTTTTCATTTTGGCTGGTCCTTTACAGAATATGTTAACCTTTGAGAGTACTTATATCTATTTGGTGACTCTGTGGCCATTCCTGAAAGCCTTACTGCATTGGTCAAACACTTCCATTTGTATTAATATTCATTTCACTCAGTATAACTGGGTACCCTTGTAACAGCCTTAGAGTAGTTGGCTTTGGATTGTCTGTTGGCAGTAACTACCTTATAGCCTGGGCAGAAGGGGGCATAGCTAGTAAATTTGTGCCAGCCTTTATCAGGTGTGCGTTTGTGTGTGTGTGTGTGTGTGTGTGTGTGTGTGTGTGTGTGTGTGTGTGTGTGTGTGTGTGTGTGTGTGCAAATTGCAAATCAAATCTCCGAGAGTGTGTATATCATCTGTTTGAAACAGGGACACAGAGCACTGGTTTCACAGAAAGAGTGCTGGAGGACTTGGCTTGGACACTCGGCTGAGGACTCAAATCTACAGCTGTGCCAGTGGGAAGTCTCACTAGAGCCCTGGAGAAACAGAGAGAGAGATCCAGACTCTAGAATGAGTGTGTTCCCTGTGCACTCTTAAGAGAAATTGTGCTTGATGCAGACAGCTGCATATGGAAATACTGAGTATCTATTTTTGTTACAAGTGAAAACCTCTGCAGTGTCAGTGGTGAGGATTAAGGATCCTTAATTACTGGCCCAGAGAGGGGATGTCACATATTGGTGAGCAGTGCTGTGGATATTAATTGAACTTCTGTAACCTGTAGGCAGTTGTCTCTGAAAGTGTGTGTATTCTCAGCAGCCACAAGGTAAACATTCAGAGTTTCATTTCACAACAGTTTTATTTATTTAATTTTGTTAGTTTAGTTTACTCAGGGAAAGCAGGCAGATATGTTAGCAGAGGATTATGGCAAGTTAATAAAGATCCTCACAACAGTTTTATTTATTTAATTTTGTTAGTTTAGTTTACTCAGGGAAAGCAGGCAGATATGTTAGCAGAGGATTATGGCAAGTTAATAAAGATCCAGTTGGCCAAGCTATGCGAAGTCAAAGGACTGATGCATGCCAACCTGACTAAATAGGAAATGATTTCAGCCTTAATTGCATATGTAGCGAAGACCAGCAACCAGGAGGATAACCAGACTGGTGATGGAAATTTGCAGCCCTCAGAAATAGTATAGTTCACCTTTTCCTCAGATGACTTAAAAATCCATCTAGAGTTAAAAAGACATGAACTGGAGGCCAAACATTTGGAATTAGAATCAGCAGAGAGACTGAGGGGTTTGGAGGCTGGAGAAAAGGAGAAACAGGTAGAATTAGAATCAGCAGAGAGACTGCGGCATTTGGAAGCCGAATAAAATGAGAAGAAGCGTCAACATGAAAGGAAGATGCTGACTTCTCCACAGTCATGGAAGTAATGGGGAAGGGAATAATTTAACCCCAGAAGCAATAAAGGTCAGTAAATTTCTTCCACAGTTTACAGAGGGTGATAGTTTTCATAGTTTTATTCATATATTTGAAAGAGTATGTAAACAGTATAATGTTGATCAATATGGCTTCTGACTCCCTTACTCCATGGTAAAGCTGTAATTGCTGTTCCAAATTGTGTGATATTGATTGTTTAAATTATAATAAAGTCAAAGTTTACTATAATGCTTTAAGTTAACACTTGAGGTTTACAGAAAAAAGTTTTGCGAGCTTAAACACAAGGCAGATGAAAGTGTATGTGATTATATTGCTGAATTAAGCACTTGTTTTCATAGGTGGGTGAGTGGGTGTCAGACTACCACTTTTGAAAAGCTGGCAGACCTTTTGGTGAGGGAACAAGCCCTTAGCACTTTTCCTGAGGACATGAGAATCTGGTTGGCAGACCACAAGTGTAATGCTGCAAATGAGCTGGGGAAAAAGGGATCTCTACTCAGCAAGCAGGTTATCACTGCACAGGAAGGGGATATCCAGTGCTGCACATGGATAACAGGAACAGGGGGAAGCCACTAGTTCAGGTACACAGCCAGGATCAAGGAGCAAATGTTTTAAATGTAACCAGAGGGGCCATGTAGCATATAGATGTCCACAGAAGCAAGGTGGGGAACAAAAACTGGGGAAGCCAGCAAGTGGGAATAATAGAATGCCAGTGGTAAGTTTTCTGGAGACAATAGGGGTAACAAACTATCACTAGAGTTTATAGCCAAACTTAGTGGATGAAAAACAGGACACTGCTAAGATAGACACACCCTCTGACATAACCATTGTGAAGCCTGCAGTGGTTAAAGAAGAGCAGTACTTGCTTGGGCAATCCACTCCAGTAGGAGCATTAGGAGGTACACCATTCCAAATGCCTTTGGCCAGGGTTTACCTTTATTGGAAGGATGAAAAAGGAAGCAAGCAAGTAGGTGTGTTTGAGGATATCCCTGCAGATGTTGTGATAGGGAATGATTTTGTTAATGCAGTATGTTGTGTGCATACAGCTACATGGAGTCAGGCTTGGAGACAGGCATGAGGGTTTGGTAACCTGGGGGAGATCCAGACAGACCGCACACTTACAGCCAGGACTACTGAGGTGGTTACTTCTGGGGGGGGAGCCACCCTGTAGCAGTGAGACTGAAGGTCAGCCACAGCTGTTTGTGGGTACTGATGTTCCCTTGGACAGAGTGACTGCAAGGGCAGAGGTGAGTGGTAGTACCCAGGCTGATTGTGAGGCACCGCTGTCAGAGGATACCAGATGTCCTGTGGAAGTGGAGCTGGGAAGGGTCACAAAGTTAGACTTGAGACAGGCTCAACTCTTGGACCCTACAATAAGAGGCTTGAGGGAGATAGCTAGAGAAGCACCGAATTCTCAAGGAAAAGGGGAGTCTGTATACTGGAACAATGGGTTACTGAACAGAGAGTGGACCCCTGAGGGAGGGCTAGAGGATAAGGTAATATAGTAGTTGGTAGTGCCTAGAATCTATCATCTGGCACTTCCAGCCATAGGCCATGACATTCCTTTTGCAGGTCATATGGGCATAATGCATACCAGGAGACATATTATGCAGAACTTTCATTGGCCTGGGATTGCAAGGGATGCAACCGGGTACTGCAGGACCTGTGAGCAGTGCCAAAAAGTAGGCAAGGCAGGCAAAAAGGTCAAGGCTCCTTTAATGCTGTTGCCTGTAATTGATGAGCCATTTTAGGGGGTAGCTATGAATATTGTGGGGCCTCTGAGTACCCCAAGTTCCACAGGGAAGACGTATATCTTGGTGGTAGTAGATAATGCAACTAGATGCAATGAGGCAGTGTCTCTGTCCTCCATTGAGGCAGAGAAGGCGGTGAATGCTTTGTTAGTGATTTTCAGCAGGGTAGGTTTTCTGAGAGAAATACTGACTGACAGAGATGCCAATTTCATATCAGACCTGCTAGCATGTCTGTGGAAGTGCTGTGGGTGAAGCACCTAAAGACCACCCCTACCATCTCCAGACTAATGGTCTTGTGGAGATGTTAAATTTTACACTAAAGACCATGCTACGGGCATTTGCAGACCAGTTTAAGAGAGAGTGGGACAAATATACTGTATGCCCCATCTGCTGTTTACATACAGAGAGGCAGCCCAGAATGCACAGGTTTTTCACTCTTTGAGTTGCTGTATGGGCATAGGGTGAATGGGGCCTTTAGATTTGATTCATGATGAGTGAGGGTAGGGTGAGTGCTAATTCTACAAGGAGTCTGTTGTGGCATATGTCCTAAACCTCAGGATAAGGTTTAGGTAGCTCATGGGCTTGGCCCAAGAGAACCTGGCAGGAGCCCAAAAGCAGAAAAAGGTCTGGTATGATAGGAATGCTCTAGCCTGAGAGTATGCTGTTGGACAGCAGGTTATGGTGCTCATTCCTGTCAGACACAATAAGCTGCACAGAGCTTGGGAAGGACCATTCAAAGTGTTAAGGAAGGTTAATGATGCTAACTACATGATATAACTGCTAGGCAGGAAACAGGGACACCAATTTTAGCATGTTAACAAGATGAAACCTTACCATGATAGAGAGGAGCTTGTGCTAAGTATTTGCAGTGGGTGACAGGAGGAGTCTGAGGGGGATCTATGGGTACCTTGAACCAGCCAACAAAATGCCAAGTTACTAAGTTGGGGCCTAGGGTTGCAGGCATATGATATGACAGTGCAGCATCATAGTGGAGTCAGCAATGCCAATGCAAATGGGCTCTCAAGCAGGGTATGGATTAATGAATTCCCAGACAGGCTCATTCCACTCAAGCAATGATTCTCCAGGGTCACTTGAGAAACTAGCTTGCGTTTTCAAAGTGGGGAGAGATGTGATGATGTGAGGTATTGCCAGCTATGCCAGGAGAAGTAGGGCAGTGGATGTGTAACATACACCAGCACAGCTAGCTGGAATTTTGTAAAGGATTATATGTCATTTGTATATCAACCTGATTTGTACAGATGCTTGCTTTGAAAGTCTATTTGTAAAGTTGCTTGTGTTAAAAATGAATTAACAGTGTGTCCTGCTGGACAGAAAAAAATATACATTTATATCAGACTGTACTGTTGTAAATAGAATACTGGAAGCAAAGAGGTTAATCTCAGTCCAGCTAACTTTGAAAAATAGTAAGAAATTAAATTACTTAATTTAGGCCATATTGTATCTTACAGTTCTGACTGCAGCCAGAGACTAAATGTCTGTGCCAGGGAATGGTTTATTAGCGCCTATAGGAAGAGTAGAAGTGTTTTATGGTTTTATAGCTTTCAGATGCTGTAACACTGCCAGCCCAGCTATCTGGAATTTTGTAAATAATTCTATGTCATTTGTGAATATTGATATGATTTATACAGAACTGTATGTTATGTACTGAGCTACAAGAATGTAACCACAACATACCCTGCTGGATCATAGTAGATTAATTTACAAAATGTCAAGAAAATAAGCTGAAATGAAGTGCTTTACGGTGTGCTATAAAAGTTAGTTAATAAAGCAAGGAGACAGGATGTTTAGAGCTAGACGTTTCTTTCTATTGTCTTGAGAAAAGTAATTACTAGGTCTAAAATGTAAAAGTGTTTAATTGTTTTATGACTTCCAAGTTCTGCAAACTTCTGAGAGATATGTATTTGTCATGCAGAGATGTTAAATTTTGTTAAGTTTCTGTTAGCCTGGGAACTGAAGGCAGGTGTCAAAAAGTAATGTCATCCAAGCTCATCCAGCAGTAATGTTTGCCCTGGCTAAAGCATCTGACATAATACCCCACTTGGGAATTGTTGACTAACTCAAGAGGTTAGGTACAAACCTGTATGTCACCCAGTGGATAGCTAACTGGCTCACAGACAGGGCCCAGGAAGTTAGAATTGGAGAGTCCACCTCTACAAAGAGGCCAGTCAGAAGTGGAGTTCCTCAGGGATCAGTCCTGAGACCACTCCTTTTTGACACTTACTTCTCTGATGTCAAAGTCAATGTCAGTGTCCTCTAGCTGACTAAATTTGAAGATGATTGCAAATTAGGAGCTGTCATTGAATTGCCCACTGACACAAATGTTCTTCAGGAAGGGTTGACATAGACAGACAACTGGTGTCAGAGCCATGGACTAAAACACTAAATGAAAAGAAATGCATAATAGCATCCTCCTGGAAGTCATCTATGCCTGATAACTATCATATTGACAACACACCCCTAAGAGTTGACCCAGTCCAGTAGTCAGGGACATGGGGATACACATAAACAGTAATCTAGCATTTGACCATCGCATGTCTACAGCAGTGAGTAAATCATTCTATGTTGTGCAACTTATAAACAAAGGTATGACATCTAAGTCTAAGGAAGTAATTTATTCACTCTATTCAGCACTCATCAGATCTATCATTGAGTATAATGCCCCCTTTGGTATATACCTAATCAGGTATATCCAACATTTGGAACATCTACAGAGCTTCATCACTAAAACAATACAGGGCATAGGTAACATGTCCTATGCAGATTGGCTCAAGGCCTTATCCTTGTATTCTGTCTCCTACAGGCTGTTGAGAGGAGATCTATGCCTAGCACACAAGGCATTGTCAGACCCCCACTTTGATGGACCTTCTGCATATCCACAAAACAAACAGCACCAGGATTACCCATTCAAAAGACTTAAGTCTTGCCTGTGATATAGATAGGAACTGCTGGAGAGACAGGTATATATCCCAGAGACTACCCCTTCTCTAGAACAGACTCCCCATCAATGTGAGGCAGAGTTCTTCCCTAACCCAATTCAAGTGTAACTTGGACAACTGGATGAGGAAGAGGAAATTCATCCATGTTTTGGCACCTGTATCTCTAATGGACGCAGGGCGTTTGTTAATTGTTGTTCTCCCCAGGCCCCTGCTTGTAAATGTTTCACCTCCCAAGGACCTGCTTACACTTATCAAGGGTACCAGAACTTGTTAGAGACTTGGGATGCATGGCTAGGCTTAAAAAGGCCCTCATGGTCATTAGCCTAGTAAACATCTATTAATTTTTATATGAATTTTAACAGCACCACACATTCTGTGCACTTCATAGCTTTCTTTCTCATTACCTTTATTAGCCACTGTAACTGCTTTTGGCTTTTATTTGTATGGGGAGAAAGCTGCCACTCTATACTTCCCCATTTATATATTTTCATTCCAAGATCAGAATATGGGCACAAATCCAAATCCAAGTGCTTGATCTTTCTTCAAGGTAATGTAACCTCAGAGTAACAATATTTAGTAATAGGGTGCTGGGGTACAGGGGGCTTGCCACCCCACAAAAGTGATTACATATCTTTTTAGTTGTAAAGCATTTCATATTTTCATAAATCCATTTTGGTTCCAAAACATTCTGTAATGCTTACTTTCACTCATAATACTGTTCAGGCTTCTATTTTCAAAAAATAGTTATTGAGCATAGATGTTCTGATACAGAACTCACAAGTATAATGTATTTGCATGTTGTAATAGCATACAGTCTTCTATTGCTGTGCAGCATGCAGACATTATTATGCCACATATGTATGCGTGAAAATGCAGAAATATGTCCACCTTTGCGAACATTATCTACACTATTTAGTAATGAGGTTGCTGCCACTTTCAGACCATAAGGCAAAGCCACATGGCAAGGTTGGTAGGAAATTTTCCCAGGTTGCTTAGTCACCCATATATCGTCAGAGGGATTTATGCAGCAGAATATCTTACAGTGGAAATCGTATCAGACACATAATTATCTGCAACTGCTATCTACTACAAGTATCTGCATTAAACCTTATGCTCCTGGTGGTGTTGCACTGATTTATTCATCCAACAGTGTAGCTACTGGCCTGCGTGTGTCATCAGCACATATAGCACTGCTGCACAATCCAATGTTAAATGAGAGTGAGTATCTGATTACAGGTCCAATGAATACATGAACAAGGACAACAATGTTAGTATGGATGACAGTCTATGCCATGTTGGTCCATCTTCTGATGAATGTGGTAGCACACTGGTGTACGCAACTGCATCTCAAAAAGCTGAACTAGTTATCTCCGAAACACTGCCTGTGCATGATACCATGACACATACTGTCATTGACACTGTCGGCTATGTTGGTCATGGGAGCAGTTCAACAAACACAAACAGGAACTATATTCCATTGCTAAACTACTATGAACACCCTCAACTTACTGTCTTCTCAAAACCTGGATTTAATATACTGTCATCCAAAAAGGCCAACATAGAACTGGTATCCCTCACCAAGCTACTATGTGTAATTATAGATGATCACCTGAAATTTGATCTCCACCTTCAGCAAGCCATAAAAAAGACTCACCAAAAGCTAGGCTACTTCTATAGGGTGAAATTCTAGCTTATTTACTCTTCTAAACAAAAAATAACCACTTCTTTTCTACTCTCCAGCTTATTTGTTTTTAGTTTTTATTTGTATGGCGAGAAAGCTACCTTTCTATACTTCTCGATTTATATATTTCATTTCAAGATCACACTTCCTTGGAGATAATAAGCATTTGAAGTAGGCAGTTTTACAAAGTATATACACTTGCTACACAGTATCAAATCAAGCTTTACAGATGAAGATATTCATCCTAATCCCAGACCTGATAACCATTACTCAGAAAAGTACAGAAGAAAAAATCATACCACCCAAACCACACAAACCCAACTGCTCACTAACCAGTTAACTTTCTTTACCATAAATGCCAGAAGCATAAGAAACAAAATTACTGAGCTGCATGCTTGGATTGCCTGCTGCAAACCCAGTATCATGGCCATAACTGAAATATGGCTAAAGCCTGACATCAGTGATACTGAAATCCTACCATTCGGTTATAATATAATACAAAACAATTGCAGTAAAAGAAAAATGTGGTGATGTCACATAAATTTTCCCAAACCATTACAGTCTAACAGCATATAATGCTTGTATACTAAAATTCAACAAAGCTGAACTTCCTATTGCACTCCTAAAACTAAATAAATAAAAACAAATATGTATAATCACATTATATAGTCACACCAGGGAAAATATAAATTTATTAGAAGAAATTCTATACTGAACCTCACATAATATCCCTTACGAAAAAATAATAACAGGAGATGTAAACATAAACTGGCTTGAACTTACATTTACATCCCCAAAATATAGTATCAACTTATTTTGCTTTAAATAACTCATATAGGATCCAACTTACTTCACTAAAAAACTCATATTCTTTACTGGACTGGATTCTTGTTTCTGACCCTGATAAATTTCAAGAATCAGGCATCTTAACTAACTATTTCAGTAACCACTCCCCAGCCTATGTTACAAAATATCTCCCTAAACAACAAGCAGTAAAAAACATACGTAACCTAAATAAATTTAACACAGACACGTTCAATGCAATGCTTTCATCATTCATCTGGAACGCAGTAAAATCCGTCCTCTTAGAAAAACCTATAATGGCATTTAATAAAATATTCCTGAACACACTTAACAATACAGCACTCCCAAGAAATAAGAGAATAAAAGTAAATGATGCACCCTGGTTAAATAAGACTACTAGAAAATGGATGCAGAACACAGACAAAACTTGGAGAAACTGGCCAAAAAAGTCTCAAAACCTCCAAAAATAAAAAATATTAAGCAACCGGGTAAAAAAAAACAAATAACCTTGGGGAAAACATGTGCTACAATATTTACTAGAACAGTTGTGAAACAGATGGAAAAAAAATTCTTGTCAACAATAAAGTATTACAACTTGTGCAAAAACATAATCCTAACCCATCTCCAAATAGTACTGCAATGGATCTTGCATCACAATTTAATGACTGTTTTACAGATAGTCTAACATACATTACAAAAAAAGTTTAACTCAGCCCAGCCTCAGCTGAACAATCCCAAACTACTTCTACATTCAGCCTTCAAACAGTGCCTATAACCACTATCAAACATCTGATAAGCTAAAAGTTTGCTCTACCTATGCAGATATTTACCTAGTCAGTTTCTATAATTAGCAGCTAGTAACGGCCTGCTCCATTTCTATCCTCATAAACAAATCTATACATGAATCATATGTCCCTAGGCTCTGGAAAAAAATCATACATCATTCCCCTCTGCAAAGGAGGTAATTCAACTGATACCTAAAACTTCAGGACAATAGCAATATTAGCTCCACTTTCAAAATTACTGGAAAATGTGTCCATAAGTAAGTTTTACAATATCTTACACAGGAACAACTTTTAATCTCAATCTAATATGGTATTCAGCCATCCCATAGTACTAATACAGCTCTGCTCTCTTTCATGGAAACAGTCAATAAAGCCATAGATAGTGACAAATTCATATCTGCATTATTCCTTGATCTATAAAAAGCCTCTGATACTATTGGCCACACAAAACTTCTAACAGAAATGTCATCATTAGGTGTTACAGCAAATACCTTAAACTAGTTTCGGAGCTATCTCAGAGATAGATTCCAATCAGTAAAATGGCAGAACACTCTATCCCCCTTTCTCCATGTAAATACAGTTATCCCACAAGGCTCAATCCTTGCACCCTTACTATTTAATATACTGACAAACTCACTGCATACATGCACACAACATGCCTCAATTATACAATATGCTGATGATTCAATACTTATATGGTCATCAGATGGTCATTCACTATCACAGAAAAAATGGTTACAAAACTATCAACCTATGCTTAATCCCAACAAAACCAACCTACTATTATTTTTCCCCTTGTCAAAGTCCCATGTCAAAACTAACTTCAAAATATATTTCCTCAATAGTGTCAATATTGATCTAATGTTTTAAACTAAGTTGCTAGGAATGATAATAGATTATGCTCTTAGATTTGATTGTCACATACAAAATGCCATAAGAGCACTTAAAAATTAGGTCTACTCTACAGAGCTAGAAACTTCCTCACTCCTACTTCTAGAATTGCACTAGCAAAAACATACCTCCTTCCTCCTCTCCTCTATGGTGCCCCAATTCTCACAAATCTCCATAAATCAAATATTCAGAAACTGGGACAATGCTGTAATAAAATTGCTAAATTTGCTAGTAGTGCTCTATACCTTACCCATCACTGTATAACACTAAAACATCTTAACTGGCTAGAACTACCCAACTATCTAAAATATACTTAATCACTCACTGCATGTAAGATCACTAACTTTCCTGACATGTGTACTCTCTGAATGCAGCCCTACAAAAATACTTGTTCAGTTGCTCTCTGTGATCAAATGACCAAAATCAGCATAGTTATCTACTGCCTGAACAATTCAGCAGGAGACTCCCTTTACTTCTACTCTGTTTCCAAAACCTGAAATTCCCTCCCTTCTTCCATTAGAACAGTTACCTCTTAACAATCCTTCAAGCTCTATCTAAAAGACCACCTTAAAATGGAATGGCTGTACTCCTTCTCTATACCAGGGTAATGATCTACTGTCATACTTAAAGCTCAACTCTACATTCAGTCTCTTATCCATAAAAACATTTCTTTCAAATTTCTTTTAGGTGCTCTATAAACATTCTGTTTTCTTCATAATGCCCCCTAACTCTCCTTAAACTTTCACCCCTGTGCTTCCTACTTCAATGAAAACTCTGTATCATAACATCCATCATTCTTTAATATATACTTAACCAATCTTTATCTAGCATGGTCTTATTTTTTTGCTCCCTTCAACGTAACCATCTTCTCACAATACTTAGGCATCATGTCTATTTTCACTAGTATATCTGAAACTAAACAACCCCATAACAATCTTAGACTTTTATGTCAACAAGTTACTTCATTCTATCACACCTACCATGTTTCCGCTCAATTGTGTAAATGTGTGACTCTGTGTACCCAGTTTATCTGTGGTTTTGTAAATATTTGACTCTGTGTATTAATGTTTCAAATGTAATTTTGTATTTGTTGTTAGAAATGAGACATCCTTGGATGTTTGTTCACCTGAGTATGGGTGAGGGAGGTCTCTCGCCTGCAGTGCTAGCACATCTGATGTAATATTACTTGTGGATGTATCTACATCCAGTAGAGCCTGTACTAGTGGTCTTGGCCATCATCATGCTGGCACATCCTCCAGTGGACACTGGTCACAGAGAGGTAGCACACGGATACCTAGCTAAGGTCATTGTACAGTTGGTGCACCTCTTGGCAGTGCTGGCTGCATGTGTGTAGGGGGTACACAGGATGCAGTGGACTTGTTTAGTAGGCCACATTGTAGCAAAATGTGCTTAGGCTGTGTCCCTGCAGACACAGATACACACATAAACACACACACACACACACACACACACACACACACACACACACACACACACACACACACACACACACACACATCACTACTATCACAGCCCCCACACTTCCATTGACACCCTGGCCCTTCTCAATAAGTAGCCCCTCATTCTATTTCTGACACTTCCCCTACAAACACTTTTTAGTTTTATGCAACTCTGTGCTCCAGCTCACACATTTTGCGATGAAGGACATGAACTGATGTACTTCTTTGTCCACCTGTGCAAATGATGACAAATGTTTGATGCACAGCAACATGGCTAGCCTATGTATGGGTAAGTACAGTCTGGTATTTTGGTATGTTTCATTGTTTTACTGTATATGTCTTCTTAGCTTTTGTATTGTTACGTACTCCCTTCCTCATCTGTGGAAATGGTAATTGTGCCTTGCCCTTTTTTCATTACTAATTGGACTGCTGCCTGCTAAGCAAAGTCTAGTGTTTTTGTATGCATCATTTTTACTTTATATGTATCTGCTTAGTTGTTGTAGAGTTGTCTTGTAAAGTTTATTTTGTAAAGTTATATTGCAGAGCCTCTTGTGGATAGAAGTTTACAATAGCTGCAGCAATCCCTAACATTATTCAGCAGCTTACACTGCGCATCTTGTGGATACAAGTTTACAACAGCTGCAGCAATACCTAACATTATTCAGCAGCTTACACTGCGCATCTTGTGGATACAAGTTTAGAATAGCTGCAGGAATACCTAAAATTATTCAGCAGCTTACACTGCGCATCTTGTGGATACAAGTTTACAACAGCTGCAGCAATCACTAATATTATTCAGCAGCTTACACTGCGCATCTTGTGGATGCAAGTTTACAACAGCTGCAGCAATACATAACATTATTCAGCAGCTTACACTGCGCATCTTGTGGATACAAGTTTACAACAGCTGCAGCAATACCTAACATTATTCAGCAGCTTACACTGCGCATCTTGTGGATACAAGTTTAGAATAGCTGCAGCGATACCTAAAATTATTCAGCAGCTTACACTGCGCATCTTGTGGATACAAGTTTACAACAGCTGCAGCAATCACTAATATTATTCAGCAGCTTACACTGCTGAAACATGAGTATCTGCCTGTGTACAAATCTAAACTGGATGCAGTGCCACTGCATGACATTTAAACATTTCTGAATCGCTCTGCTACATTTTTGCCTACCCATTGCTTTATTATACAGTCACTAGCATATTGCATGGCTGACAATGTTTTTTGGCTGGCTACGTTGTGTAGCTGTGTTTTCTGAATCACACAATCTATTTGTGGCTGTTTGTTAAACCAGTTCACATTCATTTAGGGAAAAGAGGTGCATGTTTATAAATTCTCCCCATAATCATTAATAATGTACACCAGTGAGTGCATTTACTTTTCGGTTATATTCTAGCCATCACTGCATTGGAATACTAAGACACTTTTAAACTAAATACATTTGAATCATATGATAAACAACTTCCAACAACATTTACAATAAAAGTGGCAGCCAACATTAATGATACAAAGTCTGAATTCCAGTATAATGTTAAAATTGAGTTCACCAAGGACATGGGGTGAAATTTATTAAAGCCTCCATAGAGTGATTCTCTATGTAGGAATAGTGTTGTGCCCTGAACATGGAACAGGGCCGCCGAGTGATCCAGGAAACAGGGTTGTGGGGCTTCCACTAGTGTGCAGACACGGAGGTTTCTGCTGAATGCAAATCACTTCATAAGCTGGTGAAAACCATGCAAATGAAGTGGATTTGCAATCCAATAAGCAGAAAGGCACCCATGTAGGTGCGGTGTTGGTGCAAGAAATTTATTTGGATACAAACTGTGTACCAGACTGCAAAAATCACATAGGGACTGTAAAAGGCAAAGAAAAAGGGTAGATATGGTACCGTATGCATGGAAATGGCTAAAACTATGGCTGGTGAGTCCTGAAAGCAATGCAAATTATTAAAAAAATATACATATGTGTGTGTGTGTGTGTGTGTGTGTGTGTGTGTGTGTGTGTGTGTGTGTGTGTGTGTGTGTGTGTATATATATATATATATATATATATATATTTATTTATATGGGTCTATATCAGCATATCGAATGCTGAAAACACCAAATGCAATTTCCTCGAACTGAAATGTTCAAACTCTCAAAAGAGCGAACTGACATTACATCAATTTCTTTCCCAGGGAAAGAAATCGGTGTTCCGTGCAAAAAAAAAAAAAAATCTTTACTACTTTAAACACTGACAGAAGTGGGGGGCTTTGCCTCCACCCCAATGTGGGGCTGTGCCCCCCTACTTAAATATACCATCTCTGAGACCGCACCACAGTGGAGAAAATAGCAAACTCCGATGATGGCCCACCAATTTCTTTCCCTGGGAAAGAAATCGATGTTCCATCAGTTCGCTCTTCTGAGATTTCGAACATTTCAGTTCGATGAAATTAAATTTGACGTTTTCAACATTCAAAATACTGATAGGAACCCATATATATATATATATATATATATATATATATATATATATATATATATATAATACATATATTACGTTTGCGTGGCACTGCAAAACACGCCACTATGGAAAAAATTAAAATAAAAAGTGTAAAAAAGTCAAAAGTACACATTTGGCAATATTCACCAACACAAAATAGTCCGCTAAGAAATATACCCCGGTTGACATTAACATATTTTTATGGTTTAGGCTGGCTAAGAAAAGGTATCAATGAAGTTTGGAATATGTTCTCTAGAATGACCAATAAACCATCAATATTCCAACAACCATTAAAAATTTGTTATAGGAAGAACACAAACTTAAAGAAAATGTTTGAATTCAAGAAAAGTGCACACAATGAACAAGGAGCACAACTCAAATCAGGTACATTTAAGTGTGGAAGATGTGCACAGTGTTCTTTTTTGGCAGGTAGTAAGGAATTATGGTTAAAAAGTACAGGAAATAAATTTAGAAGTAATAAATACCATAGTTGTTATACCAGAGGGGTAGTATACCTGGCATATTGTTTGGATTGCTGGGCATATTACGTGGGGAAAACTGAAAGACAACTAAGATCTAGAATATACGAACATATGAGGGATATAACAAAGAAAAATGAAAAAAACGCCTTATATAGGCATGTTAGTATGTGCAAAAATGCAAACATTAAGTTTTGGGTATTGGAATAAGTAAAGGCATGTGATAGAGGGGGAGACTGGGAAACATTTTTGGAGTACAGGGAACTTATCTGGCAGATGAGATTAGATGTATGCTGCCACAAGGGCCTGAATGACCATTTATCTATAAAACCAGTGCTCAAATTGCTAGCCAGTAACCCAAAACAGAATATGTAAAAAATGTAAAAAATTTTGACATTCAGTAGACTTATTTATTGATTTATTATATCTTGCCATTCTCCATTTTACCATCATTCATAATTTTATGTATATAAATTTTATGTATATAATATTTTATGCCATGTATTTTATATATATATTTATACATATTTGAATTATTATTACTATTATATTTATGCATTTGTATATATTTATTAGATATTCATATCTATATTTATATTTATATTTATATTTATATTTACATTCTTATTTATTCATATATATATTAGTTTATACATTGGTATAGGATATATGCTCATTTTAAACACTGCACACAACAATATATTCCGTTACATTTATTATTCTTTTTAGTGGAACAATTTCTCCTGACAATACATTTACAAGTAATACTTTTACTCACACATTCATTATAAGCACGTATGTAAATAGCGTCGTGGTTGGGTATACATTTATTTGGCACTTACACACATATAATAACAATATATATATATATTTTAAGTAGTTCAGATTGCAACAGGCATGGTTCCAACACACCATATACCTTTAAAAGGTGAATTTGAATCAGTTACCAATTGTGTTTAATTGAATAATTAAATATTTTAGATGTGTATTTAAGGGCTTAACCTTATGGAGTATGTAGATTCTGATGAAGTCCAGTAGCTTATGGACGAAAGCGCGCTCAATCTAAAGGTTAATTGAAAGACGAACTGTTGGTGTTGTTTGCTGCTTTGTTTGTGTTTAAACTTCGTTTAAACTGTTTTAACAATAAATTTATATATTCCTTACACTATCGGTGGTGGAATATTCATTGGAGTTTGGAGGAAATCCCTTTATTGGGCAGAACAGCGGACTATTTTGTGTTGGTGAACTTTGTGTTCGGAGGAGGTTCACATTTGGCAATATAATACATTACAGTGCCCAGGATGCAGAGTATATAGCAGGTGTCAGTGGTTGCTATGGAGGCAGGCCCTGGAGTAATGCAATATCTGGGGTATACACAATTAGCTGTATGTAAATGAGCTGGGGTTACTGAATTGCAAAAAGGGCTACAGTATCCACAGATACAACCTGTGGTCGGGCTTGAACCATGTAGGTAGTGGTAGAACAGGTAGCTGATATCAAAAGGGGGTGTGTCACAGTATGTTAAAGCGAATTGGAGCTCAGCGGTGCCTGTTTGCAGGGGGGTGTGTCTGATGCTGTTGAGCACATTTTAGCAAGTTTAAGAAAAGCGGTTCGTAACCGTGATTGTGGGAGTGTCAAAACTGCTGAGCATTGTTTACACTAGTGCAATGGGTTTGCATGGCACACCACACTGCTTAGCAGTGAAAGAAATAGGCAAAATTATTTTTTTAAAAAATTGCCTGGGAAAGCCAATCAGGTAAAAAGGACTGATAAGCCCTGTTCAACAGACACTGACCCCTTCAAACCCCCAATGCTATACCTATCAGGTGGAATGCAGCATAGTGAGCCAATCACACATGCTGCAATTGCAGCACACCACTATAAAGTATACATAAAGTATGCATACACCCCACAATATGATTTTCCCACATACTCTGTACCATTGGAGTTCACACTTGGGAATTTTAACTGACAAAATCATAGGGGCTGATGCTGCTCTGCTACATGTATATGTGTTAGAGGTGAGGTCAGTGAAGATGATGATGTTGAAAATAGGCCCAGACTGAGAGGGAGAAGAATGCTCAGGCCAGGGTAAACTTCTAGGTGCTACATGAGCTGGAGATTGCAGAGCACTACAGGGCAGACAGGGACATACTAAAAAAACTCACCAAGCACTGCAGCCCTCAACTCAGACCTAGAGCTAATAGAAGGGGACCCATCCCAGTGGAAACAAAGGCATGTGTAGCCCTTATAGTATCTGCTACAGGTAATTTTCAAGGAACAACTGGGGATGTAATGGGGATCTCACAGACATCTGCATCCAGGATACTCCACCAGTTCCTGCAAGCACATGTCAGTGAGCACATTTATTTACTCCACACCCCTGAGGAGAGGGTCAGCAATATGTGTCTCTTCCACCATATAGCACACTACCCTGAGATACTGGGTGCAATAGACTGGACTTATGTGCACCTCAAAGTACCACCTGGTGAAGAGGGTAAGGTCTACATCAACCACAAGGGGTATCAGTCCATGAACTGCCAGGTCATGTGCAATGCCCAGGGCATTATCATGAATGTATATGCTGGCAGCTGTGGCAGCTATCACAACTCCCACATCTGGCATGTCTCACAGCTGTACCAGACATTTGCCAGGGGGGACATCCCATACGGCCATCTACTGGGGATGCTAGCTACGCACTAGAACCATGGATGATGCCACCCATCAGAAATGCACACACACATACTGAAGAACGCCATAATAAGGCACATGCACAAACTAGGAACATCATAGAGCATGTGTTTGGGTTGCTCAAGTCACGGTTATGCTGCCTTAATATATCTGGTGGAGCCCTGAAGTATTTTCCAGCCATATGTGCACAGATATTCACATTATGTGCCATGCTACACAATATGATCCTGTGGAAACAACTGCAGTAGGAACATCACAGGGAAGGAACACACAGCCCTCCACCAGTGCCAAGGTCCCCACAGGCACAGAGGAATTCAGAGGAGGAACCCCTGAGCCTATCCCTGTAGGCAGGTGTAGGCATGCCCAGTATGGCCTGGTCTTGACAAAGAGACAATGCATAGCATATGCACTGACAAACTAGAGACCTAAGGAGTGACACCTCACTCTGACTCACATACATAGTAAAAAGGATGCCAGCCCACCACACAACCTGTACCTTATCATGTATTGGCTGTGTATGGCATGCATCAGACAGAGACAGCCCTGAAGCACTGTTATCTCAACCACTGATGGCACAAGGTAAATCACTCTTCTTTACATGACATGAATGGGGTAGTAGACTGTGGTAGCATATGTATGGACCTGCAGCATGTATGCAAGGGAATAGAGTGGGCTACCAGGATAGCTGCAGACAACTGACAGCTTGTGAGACAACAGGAACTTTCTGTCCAATACTGGCTGACCCTAAATATGCTGAAGGCCCCAAGCGAGCAAAACCCAATGCATTATGTGAGGGAATTACATATGGTGGGGTCACAGGACAGATGCTTGACGGGCAATGCTAGAGTCCCCTACCCCCAACACACCCATGTCCCCATACAACTGCAGTCACAGTATGTTTGCAAGGTAATAGCAGCAGACCACACAATCTCTGGGCTGTCCAAATCAACCTGGTGACAGGTACCATTTACCCAATATGCAGGGGTCAAACTGCTATGTTTGTCTGTGGTTGATAGTGTCAGGAAGTAAACTGCACTGTTTGGTAGCTGTTGTGGCTTAGTTGGTAAGTACATTACCATGGTTGATGGAGTACATGGTTTGAGACTGGCTACACCTATTGTTTTACATGTGAGCTACACCTATGGTAGGAGTTCTACAGCCTGTCCATATGTCAATATTTCTTACTGCAAGAAAGCTAGACAAAGACAGACACAATGGAGGGACAGAGAGGGATGGATATGGAAAGTACACAGCCATCAGTAACCTAGATGGTGGCTAGCAGAACAGCAGGTTGTAACATGTCAGTGTAGCACCAGGATATAAGACTGTCATGTAACTGTGTCAGTACTTACAACAAGTCAGTGGGCACCATCCATACCCCACAAATGTACAGAGTTTAACAGAATGTCCACATTTATGGATTGTATATCTGTTCTGTTTGTCATAACATTTGCAGTTTTCTGGTAAACTATTGGCAAATGATTAAAGGTTGCTGTGAGAAACTAATAACAGACAGGTGAGATGCAGAATTCATACCCATTTGAAATTGCATGCCAACGCAAAGCCATTCTATCAGCTGTCTACGTTTGTAAGAGTAATATTAAAATCCTGTCCCCATGTTTGTGCCTATGTCCCACTGTTATATATGGACCTGTCCACACTAATGGCTGTAAGGGTATGAGAGGTTTGGGCAACATGTAGCCTTATAGGTTCATATGTTCATAGGTGTGTACTAGGCTAATGGCCATGGAGCCTTTACAAGCCTAAACAATGGCTTTGTAAGTCCAGCAGAGATCACCTCTAAGTAGACAAAGAGACTGAGAACAGCTGACGTTTCTTGAGTCTGTCCATATAGGACTTGTGTTTAAGGCCTAGGGTCTTTTTTGTGAGGTACTTTTGTGGTCTCTCCAGCTGTTGTAGGTGTCTGTTCAGGTACATGCCAAATGAAACGTTATATTCGATGATTCGTCTAATGAGGGATGAGTAGAGAGGGATGATGACCTCTTTCTGCAAAACCTTAGGTTATAAGATGTGCCAGGTAGAAGGACTTTCTGACCACAGTGGCAATGGGGTGGTCAAAGGAGAGGCTGCTCTCAACCTGGGTGCCCAGATCTCTTACGGCCCCTTCAGTGTTCAATGGGTCCCATCGACATGGTAATTAGTGGGCACTAAGTTTTTTCCAAAGGAAATGATAATGCATTTTTTGGCATTAAGGCCATGGTTCCGACACCAGCCATTGGTCTCAATGAGGCCCTTTTGTAGGATGTCTGCATCACTTGGGGAGTTGATAATGACTCCTAGCTTGCAGTCATCAGTGAACTTGGTCAGCCAGAGTCCCTCTGTGTTGGCCTGGACTTCTGAGAAGTAGATGCTAAACAGGAAAGGGCCCAGGACAGAGTCCTGTGGGACTCCACTTGTGACTGGTTGACAGTCTGACTTGGAATCCATGACTTTCACTCTATGGATCCTGTCTATGAGCCAATTTGCAACCCACCTAGTGAGATAAGGATTGATGCCTAGTTTTGTGAGTTTATCAACGATACCCGATTGGGGAATGATATCAAAGGCCTTGGCCAGGTTGAGGTAGGCTGTATGCACCTTACTCTCCTTCACACCCTTGGTAACTGCCTCAAAGAAGTTAACCAGGTTCAGCAGGCAGGATCTCCCCTTTACAAAGCCAAACTGTGTGGGGTCAAGAGTTTGGAGATTGCCTATATCTTTGTTAAGCAGGTCCATGATGATATGCTCCATAGCTTTGCATACCAGACTCATCAGGCTAATGGGGCAATAGTTCCCAGGGTCTGTCATGGCTCCCCCTTTAAGGAGAGGGATGACTGTAGCTGTGTGCCATTTGTTAGGGACAAAGCCTGAGGTAAGGCTGTGATTGAACGGGGCACACGTGTTTTGCCAGTTCATTTTGTAGCTCATGTAGAATGCAGCCAGGGATATTATCAGGCCCCATGGATGCTGTATTCTTGGCTTTGGACAATGTAACTTTTACCTGTGGCTCAGAAATATTGGGTACCAGGCTTTCTTCTGATATTGTGATAGGGCCATTGGGGGGATAAAGTTGGCACTGAATCTGTTGACGAGTATGTTGGCTATATCTGCTGGCTCAGTACAAGATGTACCATTGTGCAATAACTCAGAGCAAATCTGGATATTGCCTTAGAGGGTCTTAATATAGCTATAGAAGGCTTTGTGGTTGTTTTTGGTGTCAGCCGCAATTCTGCCTTCATACCTGGCTTTAGAGAATTTGATAAGGGATTTCAAATTTTTGTTGAGGCTGATAAGGGAGTTTTTCCTGCCTTGTGACTTCATTTTTTTCTGCAACAGTTTCTTCCTTCTGTTGTAGAGTTTATTGATGGCTGTGGAGTACCAGATTGGCTTCCTTTTTTGGAGGAGAACATCTTGGTTCTATTTGGTATGGCAAGTTTCATGCATTTGTGTATGTGCTTGTTCAGGGCATTGGTGTATGATTTGGCAGTCATGCAACTATTTTCAATTGGCATGGGTGCCAAGAAGTTAGCCACCTCTGTTTTTCGGAGCACAAAGTCAGCTTTGTAGAAGTTTTTCAGGGTGGTCATTTCAGCAGGGGGTGTAGGTGAGATGGAAATTTCCATAGTGATCAGTTTGTGGTCAGAATTAACCAGGGAGGAATTGACTACTGATGTGGAGCAACAGTCTCCTATTTTGATGATAACCAGGTCAAGGATATTGCTTCTTCTAGTTGGGGTCAGAATGAGCCTGCCCAGGACATTGGAATTGATGAATTCCAAGAAGCATTGGGTCTGTACATTGGCACTTGAACAGTTTTCCCAGTTGATGGAAGGGTAGTTGAAGTCACCCAGTATGAGAGTACAGGGTTGGAACTTGACAGATTCCAGGCTGCTTAGGAATGTGTAGTGAGAGTCTAGGGACATGGTTGGGATTTTGAAGCAGGCTATGACTTGTATTACTGTCTTACCCAGTGTTAGTTGTACCTGAAGTATCTCGGATGCATTATGCTGGGCTACCAGTCTAGAGGTGTGCATATCCTTTGTGAATATGGAGACACCATCCACCTTTGGAGCTTCTAGCCATATTCTATGGTCAAAAGGTATGGAATGAGTTGAATCCTGGGAGAGCAGAGGTTCATAGGTTCATAGGTTTATACTAGGCTATCTGCCCTAAGGCATTTATAAGCCTAGCCCAAAGTTTTGTGGCTTACGCCACCCCTTATATGAAAAAATACTGTGCCCATTAGTTTGTTGTGCCTCTGTCCAGCAGTGACACAGAGATGATTCCCGGGGTAAACCTATGATCTCCCATCCACAGGTCAAGATTTCTCTTGAACAGAGCCAGCGAGGTGCTCTGCCTCACATGGACGGGATTTTATTCCACAGCATAGGGAGTCTCTGAGTGATAAATCTATCCCTCCAGCACATCCTATTTATATCCGTGCTAAGGTTTAAGTCACTTGCTCTAGTGATTTTGGTGGATTTGGATTTTTTGAGGTGGAGCATGTCCATTAATTCTGGGTTGGACATGGCCTTGTATGTCAGGCACATGTCACCTCTGAGCAGATGGTATGCAAATGAATAGAGCTGGAGTTTCTTCAATCTGGCAGCATATGACAGATTTTGGAGTCCATTTATCCTTTTGGTGAGGAACTTTTGGGGTCTCTCCAATTGCTGCAGATGTCGGGTGAGATACATCCCGAATGGGGCATTGTACTCGATCATTGGTCTGATAAGTGAAGAGTACAGGGGAACAATGACCTCACTAGATCTGGATGTGAATCCCTTCATGATCAGGTGGGCAATGTAGAAGGTCTTTCTAACCACTTTAGCAACGTGAGTGTCAAAAGAAAGGCCACTGTCAACCTGGGTCCCCAGGTCCCTGATAACCTCTTCTGTGCTTAGTGGATTGCCACCTATATGGTAGCTTGGGGTTACCTTGTTTTTCCCGAAGGGTATGACTATACATTTTTTGGCGTTTAACTTCAGGCCATGGCTCTGGCACCAGCTATCTGTTTCCGTGAGTCCCTTCTGAAGGATATCCGTGTCCGATGCACTTTCCACTATGGCGCCCAGTTTGCAGTCATCTGCAAACTTTGTCAGCCAAAGTCCTCCCATGCTGGCCTGTACTTCTGAGAAGTAGATGCCGAACAATAGGGGGCCAAGGACCGAGCCCTGTGGGACACCACTTGTGAGCGGCTTGGAGTCTGACATAGCGCCAGCAACTCTAACCCTGTGGGTTCTGTCCTTAAGCCAGTTTGCAACCCATCTTGTGACATATGGGCTTACATTTAAGCTGGTAAGTTTTTCTACAATACCTGAGTGGGGTATTGTGTCGAAAGCCTTTGCAAGGTCAAGGTAGGCTGTATGGACTGCCTTTCCCTCATCAATGGCCTTGGTGACTGTTTCGAAGAAGTCGACCAAGTTCAAAAGGCATGATCTGCCCTTGAAGCCAAACTGGGTCAGGTCCAATGTCTGCAAGTCCCCTATATCTTTGTTTATGAGCTCCATTATGATCCTCTCCATAGCTTTGCAGACTAGACTTGTTAAGCTTATGGGGCGGTAATTACCAGGGTCCGTAGAGGCACCGCCTTTGTGGAGTGGGACCACAGTTGCCGTACAACACTCCTTGGGCACGTATCCTCTGGTAAGGCTGAGATTAAACAGCTGCCTTATGTGCGGGTTTAATTCCTCATTTAGCTCGTGTAGCACACAGCCGGGGACACCATCCGGTCCCATTGATGCTGTGTTTTAGCTTTAGAGAGCAGCTTTCACCTGCGCATTTGAGTTGTCTGGGAGGCTACACTCCGCTGGGATAGTTATCTCTCCTTTAGGGGGGGAGAGGGGGGTGAGGTTTGCACTGAACCTGTCTGCCAGTACGTTGGCAATGTCTGTGGGTTCAGTGATTTTTGTATAATTTTGGACTAATTCTGAGCATATCTGGGAGTTTCCACCCAGGTTCCTAACATAGCTGAAAAAGGCCTTATGATTGTCCTTTGAATCCATGGCAATTTTTCTCTCAAAATTGGCCTTAGTTGATTTTATGAGTGCTCGTATTTTTTTACTAATAATGATCAGGGGTGACTTCCCTTTTATGGATTTTGTTCTATCATGTAATAGCTTTCTCCTCTTATTGTAAAGTTTGTTAATGGCTGGGGTCCACCAGACTGGACGTTTGCCCTTTGTGGAAAGAGTCTTGGTTTTATTTGGGATTGCCTGATCCATGCAGTCCTGGAGGTGTTCATATAAGGGCTTCCGCAGCTTGGGTTGTGGTTTCCACTGGCTCAGGGGCCTTGAAGGATACCACACCAGTCTTGAGTAGTGTGAAGTTTGCTTTAGAGAAGTTCTTCACTGTGGTCTTTTTTGTTTGGGGTGGGGGCGGGATGTGGATTTCCAGTGAGATTAGTTTATGATCAGATCTCACCAATGAGGGATATACTTCCGGTGTGGAGCATTTTGTCCCCATGTTTGTGATAATGAGATCTAGTATATTTTCTCCTCTCGTGGGAACAGTGACTAGCTGTTCCATGGCATTTGAATTTATGAACTCCAGGAACCATTGGGCTAGAAAGTTGGGGCTTGAGTAATGTTCCCAGTCTATATTCGGGTAGTTGAAGTCACCCAATATGATGGTGTTTGGAGATACATTTATACCCTCCAGTGTCTTCAGGAAGGCTGTGTGGGGTTCCTGAGTTTGAGAGCGTGGCCTGTAGCATGCTACAATTTGTAGAGCAGTTTTGCCTATGGTTAGTTGCACCTGGATGGTTTCCGAAGCTTCGTGCGTTGCCACCAACCTAGAGGTGTGGGTATCCTTTATGAATATGGATACACCCCCTCCTTTTGTGGTGTGGTCCGGGTTTTGGGGCCAGAACGCATGATATGAGGTAAAACCTAATAGTGCCGGAGTGCTCTCAGGAGCCTTGAACCAGGTTTCAGTTACAGCACAGACATCGATGTTTTCCATACTGAGAAGGGTCTCGAGTGCATGCATTTTGAGATTTAGACTTCTGGCATTGAGCAGCATTACCCTCAGTTTCTTCCCATTTTTGTTTTCTAGGGTGGTAGGTTTAGAATGTGTGCCTTGCCTAAAAAAGGCACTATAGGGGTGGCAACAGCCTTAGCCAATATCCGGAATCCCAGGGGTGACAGGTGCAAGCCGTCCCTTGCGAAGCAACGTGGCTTGTCAAGCATGTCATCCCAGGCAGATAGACACTGGATCCCCTTTGAATGACACCAGACATTAAGCCAATTGTTAAAGCTGATCATCTTGTCTCTATATTGTGGCATCATTCTTGGTGAAGGAAGGATACTGCTCAGGGTCAGGGTCATACCTGCCTGGGCTACATAATCAGAGAGCTCCTCTATGTCTCTTTTCATGTAGTCCAGGGAGGTACGTCTCAGGTCGTTCACACCAGCATGGACAATGACTGTGTCATATTTGTACTTGCCGTGGAGTGACCCAAGTGCTTGTGTTATGTGGTGGATTCTAGCGCCCGATAGGCAGCTTACTGTGACCCTCTCCTTGTTCAGCCTGGTGAGTGGGCCATCAGTGTGTCTGACTATGGAGTCACCTATGACAAGTATGTTTGGTGTTGTGTTTGGCCTTAAGGGCTGTGACTGCTTTGCACACTGATTTTGCGGTTTATGTGTTGCTTGTGGGGTGTCTTGAGGTAGCAGTTGTTTGGGTGTCTGCTTTGGAGGCCTCTGCTGTTTAGGTAAATTTTTACTCAGAGCCTCCGAGTATCTCTTTGTGTGTTTATGTGTTTGATTCAGTGGTGTGGTAGCATTATGTGAGGCTGGTTTTGTGGTATGTGTAGTTGCCTTCTCCTCCTGTCTGGTCTTGCCAGTCCAGAGTTGAGAGAGCTCAGCCTCCAGTTTGGCTAAATAGCTGCATCTCTCTCAAGTATTTGTGTTATGTGGGAGGAGGAGAGGGTTGTCTGTGTACATGAGGCAGTTATAACATTGCCTCAAGATTCCCAGATTCACCAGCTGGACCGGAGAGGAGATTGACAACTGACCTTTGGACATGCTAGAATAATATTGGGAATTCCTTAATAATTGAAAACAAGGGCCAGTGGGGAGTGAGGGTGTAGTGCTTTTAATTTTTAGTGCTGACTTATATAATTGTTTTAGTGAGCAAGTGCCAGGTAACTTGAGTGCAATGTGTTACAAGTAACTAAATGCAAAACGACAAACAGTAACTTTCTTTCAAGTGAAACAAGGAAATAAGTACAGTAAGCAATGCAGATATCACTAGTGATCCACAGAAGCACTGAGAAGCATATTAGGTGGAAGTAGCGTTCCAGGAAATAACAAGCAAACAAACAACAAGCATATAAACAAAGCTAGATTCAGCAGGCCTGGATCTAGTCTATGCTACAGCAAACAAGGTGTACCAATTTCAGTAAGATACAGTTCAAATATTCAGGCACTATAAACCTTTAACCAGAAATTCCCAGCTCAGAAGGGCAGAGTCCAGCCTCTTCTCCCACAAGAGTGCAGACCACGAACCTTCTTAATGTAAAATAACTGGCCTGAAGCCCAAGTGCTTAAACCAGAACTAATACACTTGAACACTGGGCTTTCAATCAGCAGTTCCCAACTTAGAAGGATGAAAGCTACCTGTCCTGCCACCACAGTGCTTGCCACATACCTTCCTAATGTAAAACAACTGGTCTGAAGCCCAAGTGCTTAAACCAAAAGACTTAGAGTGATAGCTACACTTTAATCAAGTTACAACCAAGCAGTAATAAATACAATTGAATACTTTAGAGAATGTCTGGATTAGTGCTCAAGTTACACAAACAAAGCTAGATCCAGCAGGCCCGAATCCAGTCTATGCCACAGCAAACAAGGCGCACCAACTTCAGTAAGAAGCAGTTCAGATATGCATGCACTATAAGCCTTTAACCAGAAATTCCCAGCTCAGAAGGGCAGAGTCCAGCCTCTCCTCCCACAAGAGTGCAGACCATGAACCCTCTTAATGTAAAATAACTGGCCTGAAAGCCCAAGTGCTTAAACCAGAATTAATACACTTTTAGAATAACAGACACTGAGCCCTCAATCAGCAGTTCCCAACCTAGAAGGATGTAAGCTACCTGTTCTGCCACTACAGTGCAGACCACAAACCCTCTCAGTGCAAAACAACTGGTCCAAAGCCCAAGTGTTTAAACCAAAAGGCTTAGAATGAGTTACACCAAGCAGTAATAAATACAATTGAGTATTTTTAAGATGATGCAAAAGTAAAATGAAGTAGGTAGAAACACAAGTACAGTGAAAGCAGATGAAATTTCCTTCTGCCTTCTGCCTCTTTAAACCAGGTCTCCATTACAGCACAAATGTCAACATTCTCCATTTTGATGTGAGCTTTGAGTGAGTGCAGCTTGAGATTTAGACTTCTAGCATTGAGCAGCATGACCCTCAGATTGCATTTGTTTGTAGCTGTTATGGTGTAAATTTGGTCTTTGGAACACTGCCTATAAAAAGCACTCTAGGGGTGGCAAGAGCCTTAGCCAGAAGCCAAAATCCCAGGGGAGACAGATGCAGGTCATCTCTGGCAAAGCATCAAGGTCTGTAAATCATGTGGTCCCAGGCAGACAGATACTGGATCCCCTTAGAATGACACCAAAAACTTAGCCAATTGTTGAAGTCAATCATTTTCTGTTCGTACTGTGGTATCATTCTGGGTGACACTAGAATACTGCTCACAGCTATGGTCATACCTACCTGGGCCACATAATCTGAGAGTTCCATTACATCTCTTTTCATGCAGTCCAGGGAGGTACAGCTCAGGTCATTCACACCCACATGGACAATGACCAAGTCATATTTGTACTTGTTGTCGAGTGACCTGAGTGCATGTGTTATGTGGCAGATCCTGGCACCTGATAGACAACTGACTGTTACCTTCTCCTTGTTCAGTCTAGTGAGCAGGGCATCAGTGTGCCTTAAAATTGAGTCTCCTATGATTAGTTCATTGGGCAAAGTGTTTTTCCTTAAGGGCTTAGGTTGAGGGCACAGTGTGGTGGTGAGCTATGTGTTCTGTGGTTGGTGTTGTGTTGTGGTGGTCGAGTGCATTTCTGTCTGGGGGGGGTCTCTGTTGTTTGGGTAAATTTTTATTGAGACCCTCCGCAAAAGTAGGTGTATGGTTTGTGTTTATATGTGTGAGTTGTGATGGTTGGTGCTTTGGAGGGTTGTGTGTTCCATGTAGTGCATTGAAAGTGTTGACCTTCTCCTCTTGGCCAGCTAGTCCGGTCTTGGCTGGAGAGTGCACTGCTTCCAGTTTGGTGATATAAGTGCATCTCTCACATGCATGAGTGTTGGGAGTGTGTAAAACTGAGGGGCTGCCAGCCCAGCCACATAGAATTTTGTAAATAATTCTATGCCATTGTAAATATTAATATGATCCACATGCTGGTTTCACAAATGTAAGAAACTTGTGTCATGTGCTAATCTTCAAAAATGTAACCACAGTGCACCCTGCTGGAAGAAAGCTGATAAGTAAAGAATTTACGACCATGTGTGATTTCAAGCTCGGAGACAGGATGTCTGCAGCTAGAAATTCTTTATATTGTCTTAAGACATAGATAATTACTAGGTTTCACATGTAAAGTGTCTTTTATTGCTGTGGCTTCCTGGCAGGTGCAGATCAAAAATAAATTTTAAAATTTTGAGTTCTGTGAGCCTGGGAAACTTCAGCAGAGGTGATGCAATCTGAATTAACTCAGCAGTAATGTATATTATCAATTTAAGGCTATCTCAGAAAGTAAGAATAGAAATTTGTATTTTGTTTTGAACATGAAGACATCAGCTCACCAGCACTTTGCTTTGCTCTGTAAGTAGGATCTTAGATCTTAGTATTTCTCTTAGAGATAGATAGAATTAGCAAGATTAATGTAGCTATTTTCTATATTTATGTCAGATTTTCCTACAATGTTGGTTTAAAGAATTTCCTGTGATTTCTGACCTCGCTAATGTCCTTGTGTTGAGTTAATAAATAATATATTCAGTTTTTATTAACTGTTATTAAATATATTTAAACCTTTCAACTCTGGCTGTTTTATGTAGAGATAATTTAAACTCTTAGGATACTTGCATATATCTGGTGATACTGTATAAGCCATTCCTAAATTGGATAATAACATTGCACACTAGAATTGGACACCCTTTGGAAAGGGCCTTTATAGTAGCTGATAGTAGTGGCTGGTGGCAGTCGGTACTACCATACAGTATGGGCAGAAGGGGTCATAACTGGAGAACCTGTGCCAGCCTTCCCCAGGAGTGTCTGCCTGTTTGTATAACTCAAATCTCAAAGTGTGTGTGTGTGTGTGTGTGTGTGTGTGTGTGTGTGTGTGTGTGTGTGTGTGTGTGTGTGTGTGTGTCAGCTACTTGGGCAGGGACACAAAGCACTGATTGGGCAGAGAGGGTGCTGGAGGTTTTGGCTTGACCACTCGGCTGAGATCTGAACCCTATAGCTGTGCCAGTGGGGAGTCCTATTGGGGATCTGGAGAGAAAGGGAGAAACCATTCCCATACTGACTGTCATCTCTGTGTGCTCTTAAGGGAAATTGTACTCTGCTGTGTGTGTACTTGTTATCCTCCCAAAATGGACACCCCTCATTTATGCTAGTGGTGAGGATTGAGGCTCCTTGATTACTGGACCAGTGCATGGTTTTCACAGGGAGGTAAGAGGAGAGGGTTGTCTGTGTACATGAGACAGTTGCTACACTGTTTCAGAATGCCCAAGTGCAGCAGGTTAGCAGGAGAAACCACAGGAAATTGTCCTACAATTATACCAGGAGGGGTTTCATAACTAATAAGTACTGGTGCTGTTACTGTGTAGGAACAGCTGGTGCTGATAACAACTAAGTGTGCTAAATGAATGCTACAAAAGCCTGTTGAAATGCAAGCTAATTAGGCTAATTGAAGTGCAAGAAATAAAAGAAAAGTAGAAGAAAAAATGTCTGAGGACCAGAGCAGACATATGTGGCACTATGCTGGACAACCTGCAAAACAGGTGCAGTCAGAGGTGTGAAGTCTGTAACCCTGTGTGTGGTGTTACATCTCTTACCACATTCACAGCATACCTACAACTACATAGATCAGCAACTGTGTACAAAGCCAGGAACTGGAGCAGGGCAGGACAAAGGCCCACATATAAAGGGAAGTAGGAACTACTGGCCAGAATAATGTCGAAAGTGCAAAATACAACAGTTCATGTAGTAGCATAGGTTCCCTGCAGTGTATGGTGTCGGTAACCCAAATGTCTGTCAGTGTTTCCTCACATCAATATATAATGATCTGCCAGTGATGTACTAAGAAATCACAGTGCTATGTAAAATGTACCAGACATATTATGCAAAACTTTGTTCAGTCCAATACACTCTGTACCCACCCTGCATATGGGTCAGATATTAGAGACAGCACACAGCCAGGAAATCCCTCAGGCAGTATATCAGGGAGATGCTGTACTGTTCTACTAGGTACAGTATACAATTGGCTGTAGCACAAAAAATCCTGGACTGGAGTACAGGTATTTCTGGCCTGGATTCCCATTGTAACAAATGATGGTCATACTGGGTATGCTCCTACACTTAATTAATTTCAGCCCATGTCTGAACCCAAATTTGACTATAAAACTGTGATGTCCATATATCTCTGCACATACAGAGAGCTATGTATAGCTCAACAGTAACTCCCTATCCCCATCAGACATAATTACCCTTATCTATCTGTATGTGGCACATATAAGATATATCTGGATCTGTTGAGTTTAATATAGACATATATATATATATATATATATATATATATATATATATATATATATATATATATATCACATATATAGAGAGGCAGACAGAGGGGGAGACAGACAGAGAGAGACAGAGAGAGAGAGAGAGACCCAGAAAGGCATAGTATGATGTAGTGTTGCAGCCACTCGTACACCGATTGTAACCAGTGGCTCATGCAAATAGTATGGTGAACAGTAGTGTGTAATAGTAGGTAGGGGTTCTAATCTCACATCATCCACCATGTGTGTGTGTGTGTGTGTGTGTGTGTGTGTGTGTGTGTGTGTGTGTGTGTGTGTGTGTGTGTGTGTGCCTGTGTATATATTCCGCATACAGCAGAATCCACATTCCCAACAGGCCTATGTCTGTGCAATGGTCATTCATTTTATGGCCCTGTAACTGGTGTCCTCCACAGCAGTGGCCTCCCTGTCAGCAGCTAATGATGTCATCCACCCCATCAGCAGTGGCAGACACTGTCCAAATGCACAAGCTCCATGGCGCATGTGATAGCTATGTAGCATTATAGTGTATGCAGCTAGATAGGTAATGGTTCTAATCCCAGAAATGGCAACTCAGTGAGTGTGTGTGTGTGTGTGTGTGTGTGTGTGTGTGTGTGTGTGTGTGTGTGTGTGTGTGTGTGTGTGTGTGTGTGTGTGTGTGTGGCATATTGCCTGTAGCAGTGTGGTTGTCATGTGTGTGGCATATTGCCTGTAGCAGTGTGTTTTTTTGTATGTGGCATATCATCTGTAGCAGTGTGGTTACTGTGTGTGTGTGTGTGTGTGTGTGTGTGTGTGTGTGTGTGTGTGTGTGTGTGTGTGTCTGTGTGTGTGTCTGTGTGTATGGCATATCGCTTGCAGCAGTGTGTGTGTGTGTGTGTGTGTCTGTGTGTGTGTGTGTGTGTCTGTGTGTGAGGGAATGTGTGTGGCATATCGCCTGTAGCAGTGTAGTTGCCTTGTGAGTGTGTGTGTGTGTGTGTGTGTGTGGGGGGGGGACATATTGCCTGTTGCGGTGTGGTTGCCTTGTGTGTGTGTGTGTGTGTGTGTGTGTGTGTGTGTGTGTGTGTGCATGCACACACGTGTGCTCATGTGTGGGGGGCATATTGCCTGTAGCAGTGTGGTTGCCTTGTGTGTGTGATGTTTATACCATTTTGAGGGCCTGTTCCACCCCGTTAACCCCTCCATTGGATTACTTTACAAGGCCTCCTGGTATCATTCACCTTAGATGCACTGTTAGACACTCTCCAGGCACATAAGCTCCATGGTGCATGCGATATGCATACAGTACTATAGTGTATATAACTAGATAGGTAGGAGTTCTATTCCCAAAACAGGGAACTTTATAAGTGTATGCGTGTGTGGATGTATATTACCTTACTGCAGTGTGGTTGTGTTAGGCCCACCATTATACCTCTCAACCCCATAGAGCAAGAAATCTGGATAAAGCCATACAGAAAAGTGGGACAAAGGCCAAATAATAGGGGCTAGTGTTAAATATTGCTTTTACAAACATAGAAACTTGATAGCATAATAGGTTGTGCATTAGCATGAATTTTCTGAAGAGTATGAAGTCTGAAAATAAAATATCTGTCATTATTGTCTAGCTTCAGTCTTTAATGATTTGCCACTAATTTGCTAGAAAACCACAATGTTATGAAAAACAGACAAAAAATATATGGCAAACATCAGGACATTCTACAGAAATCTGTACAGGTGAGAGGTGTGGCCACCACCTGTCATATTCTGCAGGTTGCAGTCCATGTTTGGACAGGTATGACCTGTGAAAACAAGTCAAAGAATACATAGGTCACAAGACAACACACATTTCTGAAAGTTGTGTAATAGTTGCATGAAGCAGTTATTGTACATCAGAAACACCTTAATGTTATGAGAAATAGCATAAGATATGGAAATGTGACAAGAATAAGCTGTCATATTGGAAGACCAAGAGAAGTCCTGTCCATTGCACTTGTGGGTATGAGTTGTCATGCCAACTCTCACAATACTACAAGAAGTGTCCCACATTGCAAATTTCATAAGGTGGCAACCCTACTCTGTGTTGTCTGTCTGTGCAATATGTAGACATGTGGAAGCCTTGTGAGTAGCTGCTGCCCCCAATGACCCACATGTATCTAGACATAAATGCTAACTGTCACAATCCATAGTTGGAGGTACTGCCTAAGGCTGTGGTGACTGTAAGTTGTGTGCTGTCTGTCATTGACCCACCAACTGATGTTAACACACTGCAACAGGGTCTTACATCGGGTATGGAATGGTGGCAAGGTTCTGGTCTCAAGCTGAATGCAGAAAACAGTAGCATCTTACCATACAGCAAGGACATGGCCCCACTATTTCCCACATCAATGACAACCCCACAAACACACAACCTGCATTGAGACACATGGGTACTCAGGTTGATAACACTGTTGCATTTAGCCATCAAGTAGCAACAGTGGTCAGAAAAGCCTTGTACATGGTTCACCACATAGGTAAAAGGAGTGCACCCAGAAAAAAGGTGGAAATTACCTCTGTATAGTCCTCGGTCAGTACAACAATAATTTAGTACCATGGCCTGTTTGGTATGTACCTATCCAGACATCTGCAGCAACTGGAAAGGCCATAGTAATACCCACAAAGTTAATCCATGGCCTCCAACACCTGTTCCATGCAGACAGCCTCGAATCAGTAGTGCCCCACTCGGTATTGAACATGTTGTCCACAGGTGGGCTATGGCACAGCTAGATGGCAATGTTGTTTCCAGCCCTTCAACAGCTGGCCCATATAGGTGAGTCTACTTCTTCACACATTGCCAGCATGACAGGCCTGCATCTGATATGCAACATCAACAAAACCTACTGGAGAGACAGGTTTGTCTCCCAAAGGCTGCCCTGTCTCAGGAATGCACTTCCCAGACATGTCTAATAGAGTACCATGCACACCCTTATCAAGGGCAGCCGTGATAAGTGAATGGGAAACCATAAATCCATCCTAGAATTGTGTCCCTTAATGACTGGGCAACAGGTGCTGAACGATGATTCTGTCAGGGATAAAGTAATGGCTAGGCTTGGAAGGGACCCAGGGCCATTACACTACTAATCTTCTATGATCCTATGAACCTGCGATCCTACAAAAATCCCAGGTGAAATATATCAGGAGTAGTATGCTGTGTCAAGTGGTATGCATGCAAGATTACGCTGTCTGCCCCCATTGTCCCTCATGCATTGTTCTACACATACACACCTAGGTAACCATGCACATATACAGCCATACGGTGGCAATGTCACATTTCTTGTATTGGCAGCAGGCCCCCATACTGTAGACACACAGACACCTGGAACAGAAACAGAATAAGGTCTGGGAGACAACAGTCAGTCAGCAACACTAACAGCAATACAGCATCATCGCACACTTGTTGTGTACACATGACAATTGCCAGCAGACAGCACCTTGCAGGGCATAACACTACTGCACTACAACCTGCCATTAGGTGTACTATATTCATCCTGTGGCTCAAACACATATTAGCATGTCTCTGCATCAATGGTATGGATGACAGGGATGTGGCACAGGTATCATCACATGCACAGGGTGTGGTGTAGGGTTGCCAAAGGCCTAGGCTGTGCCACACAGTTGATATCATGTGTGTGTGTCTGGAGTGGTGCTGGTCAGCTGGGCCATGGAGAGGAGCTGTTTATGTCTGGTGGTGACCTGCATGAGACAGTGATGTGTGAGTGTATGCATGTACACAGTCAAGCCATGTGCCAGCCCTACATGAGGGTATGTTTGACAGCAGTGGACAGTACATAGCAGAATGTACAGTTCACAGTCTTCGGCCACAAACACAGGAGCTGGTTGTGGCCACTAGTGGCACTGGCACCACCATACCCAGGGCCAGATGCGGTACTACTTGCTGATGGCGACTAGTGTCTGCTGGGTCTGTGTCCCTCACAGGACCACCCAGGGCCACGTGCCCATGGGCTGCCACATTGTAGTGTGGACAACACCCTCCCTTCAGTACTGCTGTTGGTAATGCCACTATGGGAGTGTGACTGTGCATGACCACATGGGCTCTCAGCTGATGTTACTGACCTATGTTCACATGTCTGATGCCCTACTCCCACCACATTTTCAAGCACAGACATTGCATGGTTAAGGACTGACACTGTCTAACCCCACCATCTATCCACTACATTAGCGAAATTACGTAAGGCATCTCCAATGCCATGGATGGAGTCATACATGCCAGGCAGTGTAGAATCTATGACCCTGAGCAACCATCTAGTGTACTGTTCACAATGTGCCTGTGCCTCTATGATGGACTGAAACATACGTTGGCTGACACATGCTGTGGCACCTCTGACAGGTGCTGGATGGGCAGCAGTCCTCCTTCGAGAACCCCTGTCAATCTGCCTGTGTGGGACCTTGCCAGTGCTCTGGCTGTGGCTAGTGATTACAGTCACAGATGCCATAGTTGCCACACTCTCCTGTTCGATGCCACCACCCTCTGACTGTCCAATATCTATGGCTGCTGGGGACTGGGTATGTGTGGGCATACTGACTGTGTGCGAAGACACTGGGGAGGAAGTAGGATGTCAACCAATGGGACAGATTCAGCCCCCAACAACCCCACCTATGCCTCACTATGGCCACCATCATCAGAGTCTGATGAGACACTGACATCAGGTTGTGAGGGGAACACACTCTAACCCCCATGGCCACCTGTGAGGGCAAGACAACATCACCACATTAATTCCTGCACTATAATGTCTGCTGATCCGCACACACACACACACACACACACACACACACACACACACACACACACGTGAGGTAACTGATGCCATCCACAACACACAAGCAGACCACAACAGATGCACACAAGACAGGCCCTTAACAACATGCAGTATAGGTATGTCCAGTTAATGTTGCTAGTACTATACAACTGTGAGATAAGTGACATGTCAGTGTATGTGACAGACCTTCACCTACAACACAGTGCACCCATTTCTACAATAATAATGCACCCTTTTATAGCAGACTGCCTACACCTTCACAAAAATATGTGCTAATATGTTACAGCTCCTGCAAATATGCTACTGTGATTACCAATGTAATGCACTGCAGTGCACCCCTCCACAAGTGAATATGCATGTATTGTAATATGGCTAAGCTTAAAAGTTGTGTCCATGGCAAACTGGCAGCCCTTAACATGCCTATGGTATAGATGAGCTATAACAAAACAGTTCCACACTCACCAGCAACACGATGATGAACCCCAGATACAACAGAGGTGCCTATGGATTTGTGGGGGAGAGGTATTGTCAGCAGACACAAATGTGGCATTGTTACAGGATAATATGTGCATATATCAACATGTACAGTGCAAACTATGATACTACCCACATTGCTGATGTTCACAATATGTGTGCACACTTGTGCATTACAACCCCTCCTCCACAAATGCAGATTGACCTGACATATGTGTACAGTTATGCAGAGGCTGCCACCATGAATGCTGCAGTATTAATGTGATGACAACTGGAGGCTTACCTGGATGGTCCTCAGCTGTGGAAGCTGTACCACCCACCTCCACGGCATATGGTGTGATCGATTCTTGTGAGCTGGGGGCTGAACCCAGGTTTGCTGGGAACTTCTCTGTGGCTGAGAGTGGTTGTTGTGTAGCAAGCACTCCACTGGTGCCAACATGGTCCCTAGCCAAAGCTGCAGCCCTTTGCCGTGCATGATATACCATATCAGTGGCCAGGTGTTGGACCTGCTCATAGCTCCTGTCGTGCTAGCCCACATGATTAATTAACGCAGTGAGGTCTGCCCACAGTGCAGTGCGTCCTTGGTGGTTATGGCTACTCCTTGACAGCAGGACCTGGTGATGGATTCTCAGGGCATCAATTATGGTGTCAATCTCTGCTTCTGAGAAGGTGGATTCCTACAGTGGTACAATGAAAGACATGAAGAGGGGATCACATCACAGGACCACATACATTGCTCACCAATATGTACACACATTGCACATCCACATTTGCCAGCAATATCCACCGCTAACTCTCACATCATACCCCACCATCTAGAACCACAGAATGTATGTGGCTCTCAGGAGCATAGTGGCAATACATCATGCATTGGCCTCCTGATCCTAATGTTTCCTGCTACTTGCTGCATGTCCTATAAGGTGTTTAAATGCATTTTCCTGTTGCACTATTTCTGCTTGTTCATAGCCTGTCTACATTGTATGCAGTGGTGTCAGCCTCCTATTGTTGCATTAAGCACCTGTGCTGTAGGCCCATCCTTTAAGTCTCCCTGGCCTTCCTCCCTCAGATTCTGGAATATGTTGCTGGACAATGTCCTACAGTTTCCCCTGCCAGTCCATTTGATATGGGCATCCTGGTACAGTGTAGCATCTTCCTCATGTACATGGATGGACAACCATCTACAAACACCACCAAAGAACACACTGTGTGAGATATGCTATGACAGGAACCTACAGTCCATGCTCTCTCCCTGTCAAGCCCACATATCTGTCCTTGAACAGGTTGTCAACAGAATCAGTACACCTCACACACCACTCACACCTACATAACACACACACACACACACACACACACACACACACACACACACACACACACACACACACACACACACACACACACAGACATATGCAGACATCCTCAACATACAAATCCACAAACAAAAGAGACCTCCAAGACGAAGACACATGTGAATGCCACAGCCCTAAATAGCACATACCACACATAGCCACACACCTGTGTCCCACAATCACGAAGATGTCACCACATGTCAAACATATTACAGACAGGAGACTATTATGAGACACACCGATGTGCCTTTCACCAGGCTGTATATATGGATGGTCACAGTGACTTGTGTGGCAGGTGACAGAATCCACCATATCGCATATACAGTACTGTCTGTCACCAACAGTTACTGTCATGAGTCTGTCACAGTCCATGTTGGCATGCCTGACTTGAGATGTCCCTCCGGGACTATATGCAGTGAGACATGAGTGAGCAGGAACACCATCAAAAGGAACAACAACCAGTGAAAATAACACTTTATTTTCTCTCTAGCGCCTCGGCTCACCAAAAGCCTTCAAGGAGTAACAATTCACATACATACATAGTATATATACCATTACCAATTTGTTATTCAATTAAACAATCAATTAAATATAGATCTAATTATCTGCTTAAAAAACAGTGTATTAAATCAAACTTTTTCAACAACACTCAGTATTTAACCCTTTAAGGGTCAACGTTTCATATTTTAAAATAAAAATCATCTCTTTTCTTAAAAGTTCATTTCGTATTCTACCCTCACTAGCTTCATTTATAAAAATCTGCTCTAAAATAGCTACCCTCAAACTATCGCACTGTGAATTATGAAACTCCGCAAAATGTTGAGCTATGGGACTTTTCATCTTATTTATTTTTATGTCCCTCAAATGTTCCATAATTCTAACCTTAAACATTCTTTTAGTTTGACCCACATAAAACTTATTACAACCAGATTGAATAACATAAATAACTTGCTCTGTTCTACAACTAAAATAACCATTAGGTTTAAAACTAATTCCATAAGGAAAGAAATTTTTTACATAAGGACAAATTTTACATTTCCCACATGGTCTTGTTCCTTTAACCACAATTTGTTCGTATATTTTTTCTCTGGGCCTCATAAATTTCGTATGCACTATCATATCCTTGATGTTTCTCCCTCTTTTATAGGCAAACTTCAATTTCTTTTTTATTAACTCATCCAACTCACTAAAATTCTGTAAAAACTTCCAAAAATATAAGACACATCTCTTAATGCTTTCACTATATATATTAAATGTGGAGACCATAAAAATTCCTTCCAGCTCTTTCTTATTACTCATATCTACTACCTTATTTTGTTTTTTCCAATATTTTGGTCCCTTATTATATCTTTTATCAAATATTTTATTTATACTCAAATTAATTAATTGACTATCATATTGTCTTCTTATAAACATATCTGGTGTGTTCTTTACCTCATTTAAAAAATCTCTTTCATCATTACAGATACGAGATAGTCTTAAAAATTCACTATATGGTAAGGTTTCCAGGGTGTGTTTGGGATGCCAACTTGTGCCCATCAAAAATTGATTCAAGCAATCAAACTTCCTATGTATACTAGTAACTATAGGTTTACCTATAATACCCTGTAAATTGATATCCAAAAAAGAAACATTCCTACCACATTGTATACCATCAAACTTAATACCAAACCAATTTGTTTGTATATATTGTACAAATTTCTCACTTTCAGATTTGCCTCCCTTACACAAAAAAAATCAAATCATCAATAAATCTAAAATAATATATAACATAATTTTTAACAAACAAATGAGTATAGATATACTCAAATTCCACCAATCCCATAAAAATATTTGCATACATGGGTGCAAACGCTGCACCCATGGCTGTTCCTTGGATTTGGTGGAAAATTCTATCATCAAAATAAAAATAATTATTCTCTAAACAGAATTTCACTAAATCTGTGATATAATGCATTAATGGTGAATCTCCCATCTGCTTATACAAAGCCTCTATTCCAAAAGAATTTCTAATATTGGTGTAGAGACTTTTAACATCTAAAGTCAGCCAGTACATATCTTTACACCAA
Source organism: Protopterus annectens (assembly GCF_019279795.1). Lineage (NCBI taxonomy): Eukaryota > Metazoa > Chordata > Ceratodontiformes > Protopteridae > Protopterus > Protopterus annectens. Next base: position 1,531,893,907 of record NC_056741.1, on the reverse strand, counting down.
ATCACATTTTTGATTCTATTCAAAAAATCAAAGGAATCTTGTATGTATGATGGAAGTTTCTCTGCTTCTTTTAATAGGAATGATTCCTTGAAGGTGGAGACACCGAAGTACTAGAATAAAGACTAAAACTTGCTTTGCTATTTGCCTCTTTGTGTGCCACAGTCAGTGGCTTTCTCTGGGTCAGAGTTGTTTCATAATTTGGAGGAGGAAGGAGAGTGCTTTTGTGTTTCCTTTCTAGCATACTTGATTCCTAACAGAGTCAGAGTAGGCTTTGCCCCTGTCCCCCTATCAGCACACCAGGACATTCCCAGTACCCGCCCCCTTCTTCTATATATAATGAACAGGTCACCACTGCCATGTGAAAATCATGGTATACAGCTGCCATGGGACTATCACATCAAGGGATGCATCTTACATGACCCCCAAGCATGACCTTGCAACACCAAGGAGGCCTGATTACTGCTTTTGTCTTAGCTGTGTGAAGGACAAACACTGTCATCCCTTTACACTAAGGTGGGATGTACACCAAACTTCATAGGTTCATAGGTTCATAGGTAGTTACTAGGCTATCAGCCCGAGGGCCTACATAAGCCTAGCCAACAAGGTTCCCTGGCTTGCACCACCCAAGAAAGTTATTTTCCTGTGCCGCTGTCAAGCAGAGACACAGAAGTGATCCCTGGGGTGTATTTCCTATTTCCCATCCACCCATCAAGATTTTTCTTGAAGAGTGCTAATGAAGAACTTTGCTTGACATAGATAGGTAGCCTGTTCCAGAGTATGGGAAGTCTCTGGGACAGGAATCTATCCCTCCAGCATGTCCTGTTTATTGTGATGACAAGGTTTAGGTCCCAAGAGCATGTAGCTCGGAGGGATTGGGATTTCTTTAGGTGTAGCATGTCCAACAGCTCTGGGTCTGACATAGCTTTATATGTTAGGCAGATATCACCTCAGAGTAGACAATATGCTATGGAGTAAAGCTGGAGTGTTTTGAGACAGTCAGTGTAGGGCATCTGTTTGAGGCCAGTAATCCTCTTTGTGAGGTACTTCTGTGGCATTTCCAGCTACTGCAGATGTCTTGTGAGGTACATTCCAAAAGGGGCATTGTACTCTATAATGGGTATAATGAGTGTCGAGCAGAGGGGAGCAATGACCTCTTTTTTCCTGGATGAGAACCCTTTTTTGATGAGGTGTGCCATGTAGAAGGACTTCCTGACTACTGTGGCGATGTGTCTATCAAAGGACAGACTACTGTCCACCTGTGTCCCAAGGTCTCTTATCACACATTCGATGTTAAGTTGACTGCTGTCTATGTAGTAGTTCATGGGTACAAAGTTTTTACCAAAGGGGATGACAATGCACTTTTTGGCATTGAGCTTGAGGCTATGTCTCTGACACCAGGCATCTGTCTCAGCGAGGCCCTTCTGTAGGATTTTCACATCATTTGGAGACTTGACTATGGTTCCTAGTTTGCAGTCATCTGCAGACTTTGTTAGCTAGAGGCCTTCTGTGTTAGCCTGTACTTCAGAGAAGCAGATACCAAACAGGAGAGGTCCCAGGACTGAACCCTGTGGTACTCCACTTGTCACTAGTTTGAGGTCAGATTTGGAGTGTGCAACTTTTACAGTGTGGGTTCTGTCAGTGAACCAGTTGGCAACCCATCTTGTGACATAGGGATTTATACCTAGTTTAGTGAGTTTAGCTATAATTCCAGAATGGAGGATAGCATTGAAAGCCTTGGCGAGGTCAAGATAGGCTGTGTGAACCACCTTACTCTCATCTACGGCTTTGGTGGCTGCCTCAAAAAAGTCGATCATGTTCAGGAGGCATGATCTCCCTTTCACAAACCCGAACAGGGTGGGATCCAGAGTTTGGAGGTTACCAATGTCTTTGTTTATGAGTTCCATGAGGATACGTTCCATGGCCTTTCAGACCAGGCTTGTCAGGCTAATAGGGTGATAGTTCCTGGGATCAGTGGTGGCTCCCCCTTTGTGGAGTGGGATAACTGCTGCTGTATGCCATTCAGTTGGCACAAAGCCTGATGTGAGGCTATGACTGAACATGGTCCTTAGGTGGGGAGCCAGTTCGTTCTGAATTTCGTGTAAAATGCAGCCTGGGATGTTGTCCGGTCCCATGGATGCTGTGTTTTTGGCTTTAGAGAGTGCAGCTTTTACCTGCGTAGTTGTGATTACAGGGACTCTGCATTCTTCCTGTATAGATATGGGCCCTTTAGGGAGTGAGGAGGGTAAAGTTAGCACTGAACCTATCTGCCAGAATGTTGGCAATATCAGTTGGTTCTGTACTTTTTGTGCCGTTGTGCTGTAACTCAGGGCAGATCTGGGTGTTGCCATTGAGATTCTTAACATAGCTATAGAATGCTTTGTGGTTGTCCTTAGAATAAGTGTCGATTTTGTTTTCGTAGCTAGCTTTGGAGGATCTTATAAGGGATCTCAGCTTCTTACTGAGGCTGACCAGGGAGCTCCTCCATTCATGGGACTTTACTCTCTTTTGCAACAATTTCTTCCTTCTGTTGTACAGTTTGTTTATGGCAGGGGGCCACCAGATTGGCTTCCTTTTTTTGGAGGATAGCATCTTATTTCTGTTTGGGATAGCATGATCCATGCATTCGTGTAAGTGCTTATAGCATGCATTTGTGTAGGATTCAGCAGTCATAACTGTATTGTCCATCTGCATGGGTGTCATGACATTCACCACTTCTGTCTTAAGAAGCATGGCTTTGGAGAAATTTTTTACCGTGGTTTCCTTAATGGGGGTGGGGGCAGGATGTGGATATCAAGGTTGATTAGCTTATCGTCGGATTGGACCAAGAAGGTTTTGACTTCAGGTGTGGAACACCGGTCACTCATGTTGGTAATGACTAGGTCTAGGATATTGTTGCCCCTGGTAGGGGTGTGGATAAGTTGATCCAGGGCATTGGAGTTTATGAATTCCAGAAAGCGATGTGTGAAGGAGTTGGTACATGAGTAGTTTTCCCAGTTAATGGTGGGGTAGTTGAAATCGCCCATTTTTAGGGTGTTTGGTTGAACCCTAATATTTTTCAGTACATCAAGAAAAAAGGAGTGGGAATCTGGGACATGGTGGGGGATCTGTAGTAAACTACAATTTGGATTGCAGTCTTGCCCAGAGTTAGTTGCACTTGGATAACCTCGGATGCATTATGCTGAGCAACTAGCCTGGAGGTGTGGATATCCTTAATGAATATGGACACACCTCCGCCTTTAATGTTCAGGTCCAGGTTTCATAGCCGAAAAGTGTGGTATGAGTTATAGCCTGGTAGTGCAGGGGTGCTCTCTGGACTGTTGAACCAGGTCTCAGTCACTGCACAGATATCGATGTTCTCCATTTTAAGGAGTGCCTTGAGTGAGTCCATTTTGAGATTTAGACTTCTAGCATTGAGTAGCATTATCCTCAGTTTTTGCTTGCCTGTTCCTGTTTTGGTGGTGAATTTGTCATTTGAACCATGTCTAAAAAAGGCACTATAGGGGCAGCAAGAGCCTTAGCCAGTACCCAGAATCCCAGGGGTGACAGGTGCAGGCCATCTCTGGCAAAGCATTATGGTCTGTCGACCATGTCATCCCAAGCAGACAGATGCTGGATCCCCTTAGAATGACACCAGAAGTTTAGCCAATTGTTGAAGTCAATCATTTTGTCCTTGTACTGCGGTATCATTATCTGTCACATTATACACCCATCAGCCTAACTAGGTGATCTTCAAGGTCATAGCACAATTTATAGTGAACCTCATTAACAAGGACATTGGCAACCTCCACACACTCCATCACGTACAGTTAGGATTCGTCAAGGAAGGGATTATGTCTGTTACACTTGGTTGACCTCTTTGACACAGTCATCAAAGTCATGCGGTAGGGGTGAGAGTGCATACTGCCTACCTTGACCTGGACAAAGACTTTGACAGTATAATTCACTTGGCTATAACAGGTATAAACTCCCAAGTATGTATTGCACCATATTTTACCAGCTGGATAGCACACTGGTGCACTGACATGTCCCACCTAATTCACATAGGGAATCCATCTCAAGCAGTTGACCCATTACTAGTGGTGCCACCTGGTGTTCTGTGTTTGGGCCTCTGTTATGTGCGATGTACACTTCTGAGGTGCTGGTCACAGCCATTGGGCTATGGGCGACCATGTTTGCAGATGACTGAATGCTGTGTGCTGTCACCAGATTCCCTAGTAATGTGGACACCTGCCTGGGAGGGTCTCACGCAGACACATGATGAGTGCCAGGAACATGGCCTCAGGCTGCATACCAGGAAATGCAGTGTCAACCCCTTTGGGGAGACTAATGTCCCCGCATATTATCACAGTACTAACAACATCTTAGGCACGCGGTCAGTAGTGAGGGATCTGTGCACACAGGTTGATGGCAACGTAATATTTCACCACTGTGTTGATTCTGATGTTAAGTAAACTTTCTACATGGCCCATTTCATACATAAGGGTATGTCATCCAGAGACATGGCATCATAACATCCCTGTATTCCCCCCAATAAGGCTTATTATTGAGGATAATGCCCATTCATCATTGACCTCACACAGCACATACAGCAGGTGGGGACATCACAAAAGTTCCCCACCGGGGAATACCAGGGCCTTAAATATCTAGCATACACTCATAGGCTATAAGCCCATCCCTCTACCCAGTTTTATACATTCTCCTCAGAGGTGACCTCTACCTGGCATACATGGCAATCCCAGACTCCACATTGTTGGGACTGCTGCACAACTGCAACTGAAGCTCCACCCTATTAACCCACACACACGCACTCAACCTGGTGTGTGGCATCAACTGGGCTTGTTTGTGGCTCAGATGTGTGTCCCACACACTCACCCTGCTGTGGAATGGACACTCTTTCCACATCTGGCAGGGTAGCTATTTGAACCTTTGCAAGTGAAACCTGGATAAGTGGATGGTAAACAGCACATACACCCTTGGGATACCACCTGTTGGACCAGGGCATCAGGTGCTGCCTTGTGTGCACATGGGCTAACATCTGGGCTAGGATTATGGAGGCTCAGGGCCCATAGCCTAGTAATCTTGTATGATCCTAGGTATACCAGTTATGGCCTGTGTGGTTTGACAGACTGTGTTATATGTCCACACCTATCACTGCCCCTATGGGCAATGTTACAGTACCATGTCGTACAGCTACCATCTGACAAATACGTGACTGGTACTACAAGTGTATGTGGACATTCCAGCAACATGTGTGCTACACAATACCTGAGAGCAGTGCAAATGTGGTGTAGGGTTTCCTCCTCATAGGTGTCTGACATCTGCAGTACACAGATGTTTGTGGAATGTGTACATTTGCCTGATATATGTAGACCCCCTGCCAGACAAATGTGGATGTCAAGAAACCAGTTGGACAATATGTAATGGTTGCACCCAAACTTTGGGGAATGTGTCTGTGACATGGAAGACCCCTCAGAACACAGTAATAGTACATTAATATCTGGCACTGTATTCATTCCCTTACATTGTATGCTCAATATGTACACACTGCTGCTGAGGCATAGCCTGCCACCCCCCCACTCCTGCTGCCTATAACATGTTGTCCTGCTGCAGGGGGTCCCAGGTATGCTAGCCATAACTGTCAGGCAATGAGATACACGTGTGGAGTACACAGTGACCTGGCGAGAGCACATTACAAACAGTGAGGGGCACCTGGACCAGGGTTGAACTATGCCTGTATGACATTCACAGACTGAGAGGGGCTCACTGACAGTGCATGATGTGATATGCCGGCTGTATCCCCCAGCAGTTACTGTCACTATTGTACAACAGACAATCCAGTAGCATTCATACGTGAGCTGACCATTGCTGGGGGGACCCAGGGGCCAAAACTGTGATCTATGTCACTGCAGACAGAGTCAAAAGGGAAGACTGTAGGTGCTTGACAGCTGACTAACAGCAACATGTTATTCCAAGATATGTTGTTGAGATCTACTGTTGGAATTCCTATTTCCCATGACTGCATCCCCATCTGCAATCCATTACATGGGGAATTGTATGACATACTTGGTATAGTGCTGTACTCCTTTGTGAGCAGAAATTCAGTGGAAGTTTTCCTAGGAAAGCACAGTCTGTCTTCATGAAGAGCATCACGGATCTGTTTACCATAGGCAGCAGCATGCCTTTTGTAGGTAATGCTCATGAACAGGTGATTGCCTGTGCACCAATCTGTGACTCACACTTGCTAATATTATCCAGAATAGCTGGGTTGCATTTTCATTAGCTAATTGCTTGACAACACAGTGCTATAATTAAGGCCTTCATGTATGCCTTGGTCCTTTTTCTGGCCTGTGAGGAGGACATTATCGAGCTGTGAGAGTTACAGCATCAGAGAGGATAGGTAGAAATACTTTCCACTGCTTGGATTGATGTGCTATGTCCACAGTTTTGCATGCTATGTGTGCCCATTGTTAACAGACTTTCTGATTTTGTGGCAGTTTACTGTTTAACAATGTGTGTTGGGGTCAGTAAGAAGACAAGCAGATGTGAGTGCCATACATCATTTTTTATCTGAATGTGCATGCTGCTGCAGTTGACACTGGTCTATTAGCTGTGTATGTTTGTAGGGGGAGACTGTGTCACATGTCCCTGTCACCTGACCATTCCCCTAACCCTTTATGTATGGGTGTTGTGTGGATGGCCTGTTCTAGGTATTTGGCAGGTATGTTAGATCTGTAGCAGGTAGCTGAACATACTGCTGCATGTGTAGCAGGCTGCAGCTGCTGCATTCTGGCCAGGATTCATACTGGGGATTGTGAGCACATTGGGGGACAGCAAGCTGTATATGTGAGCGAGAGAGCAGTGTCAGCTCTGTTATAACAGCATAGCCAGGGTGAGGGTACCCATAACAGTCCAGGTAAGGCATGTGCCTCTGGTACATATGTTACATAATAGTGCCATCCAGAGAGTGGTAGGCAGCTTTAAGACACATATTCATATTTGTGACATGTGTCCCACCCTACAGGCCTTTGACGTGCTAGTGTGGGTGGCAGTGACTGAGGTAGCAGCAACCACTTCTGCTGGACATTGCAGGGCTCAGTTATTTCTATGTTGTATTGACAAGCATGTAGTTGTCATGCAACAGACTGGACTGTGGGCCAGAACTGTGGGTGTCCAGATGTTATACATGCTAGGTATGTCACAGATAGAGCTACTGAGTCATTATTATGGCAAGTGTAGTTGCAAGACATATGTGCATGCATACAGTGTGTTACACAGGATTCGCATGAACATGTGTGTTCGGATGGATATGATGTGTGACACTAACCTATCTGTCCTGATTTTGTAACCTCAATCTGCACTGACTTGACAGTAGTTCAGAACACAGACTAGTATTATGACAACCATGCCATAAGTAGGTGGTACAACTGTGAACATTCTGCAACAATCTGTGCAGTTGTCAGCTCTGCCTGATATCATGTGCCTCGTATATCCATCAACATGTATTTGGCTGTGTACTGGCTCAGTGTCTGCATCACAGGCACAAGTTTGCTATCATTTATCCCATTATATGTAGAAGTAGTGTGTCACTGGTAATCAGGATATCTTTGTAAAATCACCTTTTTTTTTTTGTAGCTGAGTGACCTAGTGGGCTAATGTACTATGCTGTATTTGACAATGTGCTGGGTTCAATACTTAGCAGGGCTGTGTGGTTTTTGTTGATGTGACATCAGGTAATCCATGATATATTTATAGAAACAGCAGTCACTCTCTAGTGCTGGGTTGGTCTAGTGGGCTAATGCACTATGCTATAGTTCAGAGAGTCCTGGGTTTGAGACTTAGCAGCAGTGATTGTTTTATTAATGTGCATAACAATGTCAGAATAAGATAAGGTGATTAAAGCAGTTTAAGTGGGTTTGTGTGGGTTTGTGCAAAGCGACGCAATGTGAAGTAATGCTTAGCCCAGCTTAAACCTGTACTATTTCCAAAAAAAGAAAAGAAAAAAGGGGTGATATGAAAGTTGTAAAATAGGGGCAAGTAGGGGGAAAAACAATATAAAAGACAGGTAGGGATGTGCAGGACAGGTGTAGGAAAGGACCATAGCTCTCCATTTCTTGTACAGCAATAGCTGTGCATGCTGTGGACAGTTTGGAATTTGGAGCCTCACATCCCAGAGGGAGGGGTGTAGGCCACATAACTTTGTTGATTAATTGCTGGGATGATTGACTCATGGCAGTGTACATGGGGGCAAAATGGAGAGCTATGTATGGGGCAATTTTTGTTTTGCAGGACAGATGCCCATTTTTTTTAAGGAGAGAGTGGAATGTTGGAGAAGGGTTGTAGGTACATTTGGGAAGGTAAGTTGGATAGCAGAGGTTGTGTTTGCAGAGAGAAAAGACAGACAAGACAGCAGACAGGGGCAGTATATCACACATGAGGGGGTTAACATTTGACAAAGTTACTGGGAACCAAATATATCTATATCTATATCTATATCTATATATCTATACACACACACACACACACACACACACACACACACACACACACACACACACACACAGTCACACAGTCCCAATTTGGCCCTTTTTAGCAAATATATTCTGCACTGTCATATTTTTCTGAGTGGATCTTATTGGTTCCCCAACACCTGCTGCTAGCCATTTGGTAACTGTTATGATCCTTTTATTCAAAAGAAAGACTACAAAATAACTGCTTTTATAACTCCCACTTTTCCCAGCCCTGCAGTAAAGGAATGGTAAACAAAAACATATCACAAATGTAAGACATTAAACTTAGCTAAGACCCTTAGCTGTTTGAAACAACTAATGAAAGGAAACCAGAAAAGATGTTCTGTAATCAGGTTGCACTGATTTTGCTGGACACCCAGTAGAGACATTATACTAGATGAAACATAACAGAAACAGCAATTAGACAAAGGAAAACAAAAATAAAAAAAAGAATGCTTTTCTTACCCTACAAAAGTTACTGTTTTTTTAAACATTGTGAACTTCACTTCTTCCCACCCAGTGAACAGCCCAACTCCACTCATCTACCCTGCTCCCATATTCCACCCACCACCTCCTAGTACACTTATCTTTTGCTCCACAATCACAAGTATCCAGTTAAATATCATCCTACCCCTCTTACCAACACTCAGAGAAAAAATATCACTACTCCCTTCCTACAACACACAAACTCCCATTGGTAATCTCCTCCTTCCAAGCATTGCCATTAATTACTGTATTATGCAACAACATATTGCATACATTTAGACCCCAGATGTCACAATGTAAGATATCATCATACTACAAGGCACATACCCACAGAATCTACAATCCAAAAAAATCATTACTTCACAATTAACTCAACAACCTGCAGTACTAATCTATTAGACTTATTCAAAACCTTATATTTAACATGCTCTTCAAAAACTTACCTTTTCATTGTAACCTAGCTCTTCAACTCACACCTGCATTGAGGAAACAACTGAAATTATCATTATTTAAACTTCTGCTTAGTGGAGGCATGCATCCTGACCCCGGACCAACATCAACTTCGACTCCTCCCTCCATCAGCTCTCATTATATCTAAAAACCCAACACATGACACCACCCCCACCAAACTCACAAAATTCCATTCACTAAAACTTATTAATCTCAACAGTCCAAGCACTTGTAATAAAATAACTTGATTTCATGCCTGGATTGTTACCAGCAACCTTGATTTTAAATGATTAGAAGAAACTTATCTGACGCAACGTGTTACTAATGAAAGAGCAGTCTGCCAGGGATATACTATCCTATGGCTAGATTGCAAAGGCAGAAAAAAGAGGAGTCCTGCACATTGTATACAAAAATAAACTACAAATATTACCTTACCCTCAAGACATGTCCCATTTTAACAAAGCTGAAATACGTATCTCATTACTTCAGCTTAATCTACATAAATCCATATGCAAAACAGCACTATACCTATGACCACATAATAACCTAAACAATAATCCTTTCCTATCTGAAGACATATTAAAGTGTATGCAACTTGAAACAATTATACTTAGAAATATTAATATTAACTGGGAAAACAATACTGACAATCCAAATAAAATTAGTATGAACCTCTATACTTTTACACAATTGATACATCTCTCTACCAGAATCTCTAAATTGTCTAATAAACCCATTGCTCTACATTGGATATTGATTAGAAATCAAGAAAAAGTATAACGATCTGTTTAAATACCAGACAAAGTGACCATCATCCTACCTAAATAATAAGATCCCCTTTAAGCTCAAAACGTCCCTCACAGTTCAACTTTATCTGCAACTTAACCAAATGTAATCCAGATGTTTTCAGGGCTACTCTGAATCAATGCAACTGGCAAATTCTCAAAAAAAACCTTTGAATGATGCAACTACCACTTTCAGTAATGTACTACTAGACATACTAAATAAGCGGTCCCCCAAAAGGAAAAAGAACACTTCTGACTAGACCAGCTCTCTGGTTGACTTCCTATACAAAGAAAATTATGAACGGATGAGACAAAATTTGGCAACAATGGCACAAGAATAGATTACCATCCACATATCAATGGTACAGATCACTTAGAAGCAAGGCTAAAAAAATTATAAATAAGGATAACACAAAAATCACCACTAACAAAAACAAAAAGAAAAAAAAAACATCAAAACAATCTTAGACTGTTCTGGGCCACTATCAACAAGCTACTCAAACCTAGCAAAATACTTCAACTAGACCCATTACCTATCAAACAGAAAATTAAACTGCTGCAGTTTTCAACTCATACTTCATTAATGTAGCCACCTCATGAATAGTTACCCCTACTGTCTCAGTGCACTTCTCCTCACCTCACTACTAAGTACCTCTCCTGCCTCAGCCCACTCCTACTCACCTCACGACTAGGTACCCCTCCTGTCTCAGCCCACTTCCCCTCACTTCACTACTAAGTACCCCTCCTGCCTCACCCCACTCCTCCCTACCTCACTCTAACAATGATCAAAAACTATTTAGCCTCACACTGTACCCACAACCACTATAACTATAAAAAAAATCTTACTAAAGTTTAAAACAACATCACCATCTGCAGATAACCTGTCAGGTGAAGATACAAAAATAACAGCCAAGTTTCTCAGTTATCCAGTCTCTATACTAATTGGCAGGTCTACCAATGAATCACATACCCCTACCATCTAGAAACAGAGCTATATTATCATACTACACAATAGTTCTACTCATTAATAGAAATGACCAACTGTAGACCAATCACTATTCCCTTCCCCAAAATCTCAGATAGATGTATACATAAACAAGTTCTAAAATATATAAACAAAAACTTCTTAGGTGGAACAGCAAAGAAGGAAGCCAAACCAGTGTTGAGCACTTTTGTTCTGTATTTGTGTGAAGAACTTCATCATAAAAATTAAATAATAAAAAAAAACAGTGTGGAAGTTAATATCATACCTAACAGTAATAGCATACCTAACACACTCACAGCAGCCAAACACAAAAAGGAATTCCTAGGTTCAAAAGACAGTTACTGTAAAAGCCTATCAGTGAAGAAAACTAGAGGTAATAAAAACCAGCAACCAATATTTATCACATAAAGGTGAACTTCAAACAGAAACACACATGGTGCCCAATAGAAATGAATATTGAGATCATGACTCAGTGTTTAACTGAGCCAACATAAAGTACATTTTATATTTAAGTTCTCATTTAGACCCGGGTAATTCTCTGCATTTAATATCAATTGCCATTTCAGTTCAGGGATCTCTTGTAACATAAAGTGTCATAGTCCCTAAAAAAATTTCCCACCTGTTCCAGTACAAAGAATTTAAATTGTAAGAAGCCTTGACATAGTAGGCTATGTTTACATAAAGCATTTTTAAGTCCATATTGTTTATTGCAGCACAGTGTTCTTTAGTTCCATCTGATAATCTTTGTGAGGTCTTACCAATACAAAAACTTGTGCAGGTCATGCATACTGTTGCATAAACAACATTAATATTGTGAAATCATAAAAATCTTTGAACACTATCCTTTTATCACAATGCTTAAACAAGTAGTCTGTTCCTGTGTGAACATAATTACACGTGATGCAGACTTTTACTCGAAAAGCTCACCCAGACTCTTCTTTAACTTGCTGTGAGGGAAAGGTTAATTTGCTTTTGCTTTCTTGTATTTTGCATTACTTTGTTGCCTTCTTCCATTTGTCTGCTGTGATTTGTTTTCCTTACATTGTGTTTAGTTATATTCTGCTTTTAATTGCATATTAAAACTAGGAAAGTGACAACAGCAGTGTCTCTTGTGAGTCACACAGAAATTTTTCCCATCCTCCCCCCTGGTGCTGCTATGTTCTTAAACTCAGCTGTCTTTCTAGTTACCTGCCCCTTATGTTAATTTTACCACATATCTCATTCCCTTTCCCCTTTCATTGGCTGTTCTGAGTAAGCACAGAATTATCATTTTGTGAAATTACTCTGCTTTATTTGCCATCCCACTATATTCCATAGAACCATAGAAAGTGCCCACCCCGTTCAATCTATCTTTCTCTTTTAAAATTCGTGGTTCTCCACATAGACAGCTAAAGATTAAGTTATCCCTCTTTCATACCTTACTGCTTAGTGCACACTGCAGTGCTTAGGTTTTTCCATCTGCAACATCTAAAATCTGCAACATCTATTGTAAGACCACCAATTATTGGAGAGTCCACATTTTGCCTCTCAATAGTGATCTTGGGGTTAGTGCTTCTGTTTTCTCCTGGTGAGAGAAGTATCACAGGGACATTATTTAGTGGAGACTGATGATCACTGAAAAGCCTAATAACTGCTTCATAGGTGACACCGTAGAATTTGTGCTTACATTCTGTTTCTGGTGAGAGAAGGAGCAGAGTGCATTGATTCCCAACTGTTTCTGGTTGGGCAGCGAGTGTCTGTGCTTGACATTTCTGATTGGTCTGGTTGCTATTCAAGGTATCTACCAGGAAAAGGCTACAACAAGCCTGCAGACCCTCGCATCATCTGGGACAAGATTCTGGATCACCAAACAGGCTGTGGCCTACTTCTCATCTTGGGATTGGTGCTAATGTTTTGCTTCTAGTGAGAGAAGACTCATTGTATCCCAGCAGAGTGAAACTTTTATGAGACCAGCACCAGTAGTAGCCAGGCAGTACCCATTCACACAACTCCTCCATTTTCATCATTCTTGAGTAGCTGAATCTTTGTTTTCAGTAAATATTGCTTGATTTGTTTCTAACTTCAGAGTATCTATCTAAATATTTCAGCCTTACATTTTCAGGGTCTGCTTATTAATTTCCCCTCAAGTGTGTGGCAGTGCCCTATATAGACATAGACAGCTTGAGTGACATTTTTCCTGTAAACACAAGATTGAATTTTCACCAGTACTTAGTTGCACACAGGACAACTAATTTGCAGTGACAAGCACTGTCCCCAGAGTTGCAAACCAGATACACCTGACATTGCTTAATATCCTCACTCCAACTGTCTAATCAATAAAAATGGTATGTTGCCATGGATATGAACTTTTCCACTATTTCTATTACCACCTTGATAGATATGGGCATCTTGAGGCAATGTCGATATTATGTCATGTTTACTGACAACCAGTTAATTCTCAAACAAGCTAATATGGTATGTGAGAGATGTATTTATACAATGTCACTGGAGGCAAAGCTTTCACATAAAAGTACTAATGTCAATAACATTGTCAGTAGTACACATGCTGCATCCATCACACACAATTCAAAGCAGACATATAGACCCACATTTGCTGAGGCACTTAAATGCAACCTTCGTAAACCCCAAGGACCTCCTAGATGAAGTACACATAACAAATACCCTCAGCAGCCCCAAATGTACTCTTTCAAAACAATACCTGCATAAACAGGGTCTATATTAGATGATCAAACTTTCAAAAGTTCGACTGTCATATGGTCGACACCATATGATCGAATTTTTGAAAGTTCAAATGCTTTAACAGAGATCTCCATAAAGCACGGAATGGGAAGATTTCCCTTTTCTGCACTGTAGTGCGATCTCGGAGCTGATATATTTAAAGAGTGGGGGGTGTGGGGGGAGCAGGGGGGCTTACCCCCTTCTTAAAATGTTCAGGTAGGTTATTTGTGTAGTTTATTTTTTATTAGATTTTCAAACTTTTAAAAGTTTGATCATATGGTGTCGACCATATGACAGTCGAAATTTAGAATGTTTGATTATCTAATATAGACCCACATAAACACATACAGTCACATCTCATAGAGCCTCTTCTTGTAAACCCATAAGGCAAGCAACCAGACAATCCATTCTTGTGATTGGAGACTCTATCATGAGATACACTGATGTCCCTTTCACCGGGCTGAGTAAGGAGAAAGTCATGGTCATTTGCTTATCAGGGGCTAGGATCCACCACATTATGAACACACTCAGGTCATTGGCCACAAGTACCAGTATAACTCAAGCATAATCCATGTTAGTGTAAATGACCAGAGATGTAACTCCCTAGAGTATATGAAAAGAGATATTATGGAGCTCTTGGTATATGTGTCCCAGGCTGGTATGAGCCTAGCACTGAACAGCATTTTATCTTCTTCAAGGATGATACCACAACACGAACAAAAGATGAATGACTTTTTTTGTCATCATGAAAGGAGATGGTCAACAGAACATGCTGCTTTGCCAGGGATGTACCTCTCCCCTCTAGGCTTTTGAATACTAGCTAAAACATTGTTTTCCCATTACCCTATCCATGGGCAACTTTAATTACCCCACTATTAACTAAGAATCCTATACAACACCAAATGTACAGGCACAGAGATTCCTGGATTTTGTAAACACAACCATACTGGATCTGGTCCTCACTAATATGGGAGAATGCTGCACACCCCATAGTGTAATGTCTTCTCAGTTAAGGTCAGACCACAAAAGGGTCTCCTTTGAAATAAAAATAAAATTTGGACCCCCAGCTAATCCTGAAATATTCAGGAACTACTCTAAGGCTAATTTCCTGCAATTAAGTGATAACCTGGCAAAATTTGAAGCCCCCATAAACCCTGAGAACACTGCTGTCTATGAAGAACTGTTTACAGAAACCCAATACAAGCATGTTAATAGTTGTACCCACCAGTAAGACATTCAGAACTAGCTCAAATAACAAGCCACACTGGTAGAATCACAACATCAGTAGCATGTATAACAGAAGGAAGAAAATCATGCAAAAATTAGGAAGTGCTGTACCCAGCAGGATAAAAGCACTATCATCAAACTAAACAAACAACTTAGAGGTCAAAGTCTACCAAAGCCAAATCTGAGGAACGTTTGGCCTCCCAGTCCAAGGACAACCACAAAGCATTATTTAGCAACCTCAAAGGCAATACACAATTGTGTGCAGAGCTCATTGTAAATGGAGCCACCTATTCTGAGCCAGAAGATACAGCAAACCTACTGGCTGACAAATTCAGCTCCAACTTTACCGCTTTCTTTTCCTCAACCTTCCCTCAAGAAATACCATCAAATTCTACTCACCCTGCTATCCCTAGAGAACAGGTCCTTAATGCTCTCTCTAAGGCCAAGAACACTGCATCAATGTGCCCAGACAATATCTCATAATGTCTTCAAAATAGCATGAAACATGACCTGTCAGGCCTTCTGGAATTGCTATTTAACTGTAGATTTCAAACAGGCTTCATATGTTATGAATGGAGAACAGCAACAGTCATCTTTCTGCACAAAGGTGGGCCATCTATACACCCTGGAAACAACAGACATATAAGTTTCACTAGTCTTATATGCAAAGTTATGGAAAGAATTGCCATGGAAATGCTCAATAATGATAAAGTAAACCTCCAGACACTGGACTCAACCAAGTTTGGTTTCATCAAGAGCAGGGCATGCCGACTCAACCAAATGGACTTCTTTGAGAAGGTCACCAAAGCAATGGATGACGGCTGAATGGTTCACACTGCCTACCTTGACCTCGTCAAGGCATTTGACACAATACCTCACTGGGGCATTATTGACAAACTCAAGAGTTTAGGTACAAACCCATATGTCACCTGTTGGATAGCCAACTGTCTCACAGACAGGACCCATGAAGTTAGAATTGGGGAGCCCACCTCTACAAAGATGCCAATCATAAGTAGAGTCCCTCAGGGGTCAGTCCTTGGACCACTCCTTTTTGGCATTTACTTCTCTGAAGTCAAGGCAAATATCAGTGGTCTCTGACTGACTAAATTTGTAGATGATTGCAAATTTGGAGCTGTCATTGAATCCCACACCGACACAAATGTTCTCCAGGATGGGCTGGCACAGACAAACAACTGGTGTCAGAGCCATGGACTAAAACTAAATACCAAGAAATGCATAATAGTATCCTTTGGAAAGTCATCCACCCCTAGTAACTATTATGTTGGCAACACACCCCTTAGAGTTGACCCAGTAGTCAGGAACTTGGAGACACACTTAGACAGTAATCTAGCCTTTGACCAGCATGTGCCTGCAGTAGTGAGGGAAATAATTCTATATTGTGCAACTTATAAACAAAGGTATGGCATCTAGGTCCAAATAAGTCATTATTCTACTGTATTCAGCTTTCATCTGACCTATCATTGAGTACAATGCCTCCTTTGGTATGTACCTAACCAAGCATATCCAACAAATGGAATATCCACAGAGGTTCTGCACTAAAAGAATATGGGGCATAAGTAAAATATCCTATGCAGACTGCTTCAATTCTCTATCCCTGTATTCTGTCTCCCACATGCTGTTGAGAGGAGATCTATGCCTCGCATACAAGGCATTGTCAGACCCCAATCTGATGGAGCTCCTGCATATCAGTAAAACAAGCAGCACCAGAATTACTCATTCTAAAGACTTAAATCTTGCCTGTAATATAAATAGGACCTGCTGGAGAGACAGCTATTTATCCCAGAGACTACCCTATCTTTGGAACTGGATGGGGAACAGGAAATTCATCCCTAGCTTGTCACCTATGTCTGTAATGGACACAGACAACCAGTAAATGAGCCATCTCCTAGGCCCCTGCTTGTAAATGTTTCACTTCCCAAGCCCCTGTTTATACTTAGCAAGGGTACCAAAACTTGTCAGAGATTTGGGATGCATGGCTAGGCTTAAAAAGGTCCTTGCTGTCATTAGACTAGTACATACCTGTGAAACTATGAACCTATGAACTACTGTCCAACACCCAGCATGGATTAAATACTACTCATTGCAACACTAATTATCCAGTCTCCTCAACCTTCCTCTGTCTCTCACCTTAAAATACTACTCGCATAAGACCTCAGCATAACTGCAGTGGTGGTGCTGCAGTAGCGTTGTTGTCTCACAGTAAGACATTGTCCTGTTCGATTCTCAGCTAGAGCGTCTTCTGTGTGGAGACATGCATAAATGGGTGCACCTTCGTTGAAGGTTGTGCGTCAGAGCTGGCAACTCGGTACGTAAAAATCTACTGCCAATCATTAGCAGACCGGAATTCCGCTGTGGCGACCCCTAACCGGGAAAAGCCGAAAGACACAACAAGACACAACATAAGACCTCAGCATGTCCCACTATACCCTCATATGGTTCCAAAGTTAACTAAGTAATAGAACCCAAGCAGTCAAATGGAAATCCCCCCACTCAGCATTTCTCCCTGTAGTCATTACTAAGACCACTTCCCTATAGCATATTCATCAACAAGTTCCACACAGCTACAGATCCATCCGAAATAATTTGTATGCTGAAAATGCTACTCTCTTTTATGTGCAGCTACCTCCTTACATGACCTGCAGAAACATATGCAAAACACATAGCATTCAGTTGAAAATGGTCTCCAAGTGCTAATCTAATACTAAACTCCCCCCAAAAATAAAATCATGGTTTTCCATTCTAGGAATATAACTGATCCCTCTCTCAATGCAATTTCAACCCAAATATAAAAATAGATAAAATTCCACATGCAAAACTGCTACGGATCATAATTGACAATCAACTCAAATTTGATGTACATATCAAATACACCACCAAAAAGACTCATCAGAAACTTATTTGTTTATAATGGGTCAAAAGCAGTAAAGCCACTGCTGCTGCTTAGCTCTTACCAACTCTAACATATGCCTTCCCAATATATACTACTCTCCAAACACTTCAACTAAACAAGCTCTCTCAATGCCATGACAAAATACCCAGATTTGCCACTGCTCTACGCTCAAGAACCCTCAACTGTGTTGCCTTATGCGAGCTTTGGTGGTTATTACTTCTCAATCTTATCAAATACTCACAATTAAAAGTGACACTTTCCATACTACATCAAATCAGTAAATGTTCATCTATAGCTATCTTAATGTAACAATACAAACTCCACAAATACTTGCAATCACAAGAAAAAAAACCCTTTCAATAAAACACAAAACTCACTTGGCAAGTTGGCAAGTCCCTGCACCCTGCAGCATCACTACTACGTAACAGCTTACCTATAAAATTCAAAATAATCAAATCCAAACCAAGTGCCCTCATGCAGTATCTCTACTGTGTAATAGCTTGCTTGTAATGACTGATCATCTCCAAACCAAACTTCATAAAGTTCCTTCTCTGTCAGTACCTCCATGCCTCCATGACAGACTATGCAAGTTTCCTCCACCACCTGACTGAAACATGCAGGCTAAGCTTTCTTACGCCTTATTCTTCCATTCTCAACTTTTACAACTCTGCCATATGGCCTTTAATTTGTGAATTTGCACATATTCATGGAAATATCTTCCTGATTTTCTCATAATGTGCTTGCTAAAACGGTACTTGCATATGTATGATTGTCAAAATTATATCTGCACATCATAATTATAATTTATATTAAATTATACCTGCATATCATATAACATATGATATCCTGCATTTCTTTCTATGAACTAACAAAGTATGTATTAGTTTTATTTATTTCTGTATGTTTATATTAAGATACGGATTTATAAAACTGGTAATCATTAAAAAGTTTGCAAACTTACAAATAGAACTTTTCTCCTTGGGCTTCTGCTGAAAAGAGGTTTTGTATGGCTCGGTCAGATTACTGCAGGTAAGAAATGTAATTAAGTAAATAAATAGCTTTGTTAAGTTGCTCTAGCTCTAATTCATTAAACCTAAACAATGTTACTAGAGAGTGTAACATTATCTGCAGTTGATTAATTCCCCTTCATCCAAAAAGCTGGGAGGAAATTGTACTTTGTAGACAATTTGTTTATGTGAAGGTCTTTATGCATTCATTAAGACATATAACATTCAGAAAATAAGATAATATTTCATCTTACTTAATTTGGTGGCTAAATTTGAAAATAAACTGTCCACTTGAGTAAATTAATAAGCATAGCAACATAAGTTACTAAAGATGTATTGCCAAATGGTTTATCAGGAGGTCGTAGCAACGTATTTAAGTACATTTCAGAGCTTATAATCACTTCTTTCTGACAAACTGCTAGATGATTTCAAACAGCTTCAGAAACATTGTGCTGTAGTGAAAGCTACTATCGGCATGCCTGCATAGCTATTCAGCTGCAAAGATTGTTGTAATTTGATACAGAACATGTATGTACATCTGACATATCTTCTGGCCATCAAATCGGTACACATATAAATCATATCATTATTGTGTTCTTTTTTCCTTCTGTCCCTCAAACTCACTCTCTAGATTCAGAAAAAAATTTAAAGCTTATGTCTTCAAACAAGCAAAGTGTAAATGCCACATTAGGGGCAATGCCTCATACACTATGCGTGTCTTCACTTATCTATTCCAATGCACTCAAAAGTATGCATATCATTAACCATTCTTGTTATGGGAACTTTTCATTATCTGAAAGAAATCACATTAGGAGGTTTGCTGACAGTGGCTTCATAAATCCTCCAATTAAACAAGGTAACATTTTAAAGCATCCATATGCTCCTTGCTGTTTATGTGAAGTGCAATGATGAACTTTAACTTATGACCTGTCGTGTACAGAACATTTCTATGTTAGAAACTCTATTTGTGCATTATGTAATTCTCTCGAGATACTTTTTTATTTACTATACTGTGTAATTTCTGTATGCTTAGTACGTTTTGTATTCTCTTGCTCTTCATGTAACGATTTTGTTATCTTTTTCACCCTGTGCTAAACCTGAAAATGGTCCATGGATATTCTACTGAGGTTGATATATATATATATATATATATATATATATATATATATATATATATATATATATATATATAAATATATAATGAGCAGTAAAAATAATACTTGTTTCTCAGAAAAAACGTTATATCTTCTGTAATTTTAAATGTTAAATGTCATAATAAAAAACACTTTGCTTATTCAGACAAATCCTATTTTCTTATCTTTGAACTGTTAGAACTAAATAAGTTTTGCTGTCCAGGGGTCCCGCTCTAAAATGTTTAAAAGACTATGGCCGGGATTCACTAATCCTCCGTGTAAGACTAAATAAGTCTTACATGGAAACTGCAGCCTAAGAGGAAGACGTCAGCGCTCCATGCATTTTCATGAGGGCGCGCTGACTCAACTCTAAGGCTAACACGGAGCATGCAGAAGTGCAGGGGGCATGTCGGACTGCCGATCAGTCCAAAAATCCACGCCCCTGCAAGTCCCTCAATTGGCAAATGTCAACTGATATGAGCGAGTCCACTCAAATGTGTACATACCCAACACTACACTCCTCCACATTCTAAACCCCTGTACAATTATAAAATGTAAAACTTTTATATTTTTTTTATTATTCCCAAAATAGCTGCCCGTATTTGCGCTTGTCTGCGTGGGTTTGCCCATTGCTTAGTTACAGTTAGCAGTTTAGAGATCGAAGAGGATAATAAGAAAGTTATATGCAAATGAAGCCAAATAGCATAGTGGTAGAGTCTTCACACAAAGAGGAGGCATTCCCGGTTCGAGTTCCACCACTCCCCTTTCTATTTTCTGTAGGAAATCTGTATAGAAAAATAATTCCTGACATTTATCTTTTAAATTTTAGTAAAAAGCATTGAAATGGCCTATGTAGTAGTGAACGATATTTTATATATATATATATATATATATATATATATATATATATATATATATATATATATATAAGAAGGTGAAATGGTTATGCATACTGATGAATGCATAAGTAGTGTATTTTAAGCAATGTGAAGCACTGCTAAGCAAAGTTTACCAGTATTAAGCAGATTTAAGTATAATTGCTCATAGCTTAGCACTGCTTTATATATTGCTTAAAACATGGCAATCATGCCTCAGGTGGTGCTGCAGGGCTGCCTATGTCGGATGCACATAGTACACTCCCTACTCATGTTTGAAAACAGGTAGTGTCGAGTTAGGCATCCCTTTTATTTTATGTGCGAGTCAGAGAGAGGTATCATTTCCAGGATTCCTACTGAGCCAGTGTATGTGCTATGCACTGCCTCTTTGCCAAGGCCAAAGCATACTGGGAATGCCTCCTTCTGCCTACTGGGGCAGGCTCAGGTTGTTCCTCCTCCGAGTCACGCTGTACCTGTGATGGCCTTGGCAATGATGGGGGGCTGTTTGGCCCTGCCCCATGCTGTTCCTGCTGCAGCTGCTTTTGCAGGATCATATTGTGTAGCATAGCACATACCATGACAATTTGGGTACATGTAGTTGGTGAGTACTGCAAGGCTCCACCAAATGTGTCCAGGCACCGGAACCGTGACTTGAGCATCCCAAATACATGCTCAATTACATTTCGTGTTTGTGTGTGTGCCTCATTATGGAGTTCTTGTTCAGGTGTGTGTGCATTTCTGATGGGTGTCATCAGCCATGGTTCCAGTGCGTATCCAGCATCCCCCACTAGGTGATGGTCAGGGATATCCCCATTGGCAAATGTCTGGTACAGTTGCGTCAGATGCCAGATATGGGAATCGTGGTAGCTTCCAGGGCAGCCAGCACACACATTCAGTATTATGCCCTGGGCATCGCACACGACCTGGCAGTTGATGGAGGGGAAGCCCTTGCTGTTGATGTAGGCCCTACCCTGCTCACCGGCTGGTGCTTTGATGTGTATGTGTGTGCAGTCAATTGCACCCACTACCTCAGGGTATTCCGCTATTTGCTGGAAGAGATGCATATTGCTGGCCAATGCCTCACGGGAATTGGGGAATATACATGATCACAGACATGTGCTGACATGGCATTCAGGAACTGGTGCAGTACCCTGGATGCTGATGCTTGTGAAATCCCCATCATATCACCAGTTGGTCTCTGGAAGGTACCTGTTGCTAGTATTCTTAGGCCAACACATACCTTGGTTTCCACTGGGATGGGTTCCCCTCTGTTGGTTCTGTGTGTGAGGCATGGCCTGCACAGCTCAACAATTTGCTGCAGGAGGTCTCTGTCCACTCTATAGCTCTCCATTATCTCCAGCTCATGTAGCCCCTGGTAGGTTACCCTGGGTCTGTACACTCTTCTCCGTCTCCTCACTATGGGTTGCTCAGCAGCATTCGCAATGGCACTACCCTCAGCATCTTGCACATGTTGCCTTATAATAGCAATGGCAGCCCCTAACATTTTTTTTGTCTGTGTTAAGCTTTTTAAGATTTCACTCTCTTTGTATACTGCAGTGTTGCATTCTTTCTAAGAAAAACATGGGGGAATGTTGTTTGCAGACTTTTAAGTGCTGGGCTGGGCTAGTGTACTGCCTGTGTAATTGGCTGATTCTGATTGATTTCACCTGGCAGCTCTGCTAGTTCTCCTTGGTTAACTTCCTACTACTTCTTTTCCTTCCTTTTCCCTTTCGGTTTCCACAGGGGGCAGCGCCGTGCAAACAAGCACAAACACTTGCACACGTGTGCACACGCGCGGACACAGGCTTACACATGCTTAGGCGAGTGCACACACGTGCACACAGGCTTAGACGGGTTTACAGGCGCACACACGGTGTAAGCACGTTTGCAAGAAAATTCAGTGATATCCACGGTGTACACCTTCGGTTTCTGGGTTTCATTTAAGACAACTGTAGACATGCCTCTTCCAATCCTGAGTAACTCACAGCAAACACAAGCCACTCTGCTCCAATAAGCTTACAGTCTTTCATACATACCCCCTCATGATGTCACCTATCTTCTACTCTACTATTCCCCTACTCCTACACTTACACTCTAGGGACATGGCTCACATGCCAGGGAAAATTGGGATTCACTATCCTTATCCTCATTTGCATAGGATTGCCTACTAATGCTTGGTTACATCTCTCAAACTGAGCTTCCCCCCTTAGCAACTTCTACTCATGTTGTCTTCAGCCTGCCATTCACCTGCATGGCAGAAGAATATTTTTTAATAAGAATGCCTATTTTTGGCTTTTTTTTTAAATTTTCTGGTTTTTAAAGTGCCTCACGTTTGCGCGGCGCTGCGCTACACTTAATTATCGGAAATCGGGGGAAAAATTGATTTTTATTAATTTTCAACAGATCAAAATGCCAATGGCCTTATATTTGGCCATTGGCATGCTTCCTCAACTGGATGCATCCTTTATTTGGAGCTGTCATAGCTCCATTTTGCTATTTGCAGAACGGTACTCCATTACCAATGGA
Source organism: Protopterus annectens (assembly GCF_019279795.1). Lineage (NCBI taxonomy): Eukaryota > Metazoa > Chordata > Ceratodontiformes > Protopteridae > Protopterus > Protopterus annectens. Next base: position 1,531,870,297 of record NC_056741.1, on the reverse strand, counting down.
GTACATTTCTGCAAATAACTCTACTCTTCCACGGACAGGTTAGTGTTTCCTGGATCGCAAATTTACCTCATTTGCATAGCTTTCAGCAGTAAATTAGGTAATTTGCATAACATAACACTGTCCATGCAAGAGTAGTTTTAGGAGCTCTCATGCACGACCCTGTCGGCTGTTGCTGGATCGCTCTGCAGACATATTGGCTGTCTGCCGGCTTACACTACTCTTAGACTCCGTGCAAGCCTTCGTGAATCCGGCCCTATATGAAAGCAATGGAGAGAAGATGGGCAGTACTTCTGTTTGCTCAGTGTGTAGTACATTTATGCAATAAATGATGTATACAAAGGCTGCACACATTTTGCAGACATAGACAGAGTTACCACAGAAACATAGTGCCTTATTGATGCATAGATCAAAATTCTCCTATGCAAATAAGACTAGTGCAAATAGCATTAGAGTGTAATGTGATTTCTAAAGAATTCAAAGCATGTACACAAATGTATGCAACATCATTATAGTCCATATATTTATGTAAGTACAACTCTGGCCAGGATAACAACAAAGATTAGTAAAATGAATTCCATACGATTTATTATTTACAACATGATAGCTGACAATGAAAACATTGCAGCCAGAGCAGGAAGGCACCAAGTAATGCAACACTGAAACACCAGGCAATGTTTTAAGATTTGACTCCTGTACATTGTTTTCATGAATCAAAGACAGTTTGGTAGCTTCCACATGGATACCCAGACATTGGACAAACTATGTCATTTGTGTCAGCCTGTGTACTTAACCAGAGATAGTCTAGTCCCGCTACAGACCAGAGTTATAGCTCCTGAAAAAAATCCTGTCTTCAGACATACTCCAGAGGCCTGTAGGTAACATAGTTTGCATATTCGAAGCACTGTCAGTCGTGTCCTGTGGTAGTTTTTGGATGCCTACTGGTCTTTGCAGCTTGATAAGTAAGGGTTCCACAGATGAATGCAGAAGTGACTCCTGTTAACGGTGGATTCCACACACTGTGTCAACTACCAAGCATTCTTAGTGCAGTGAATGGCAATTATGCAGCATTACAAAGGCCTGCTATGGACAGAGTAGCTGCATATATTAAGAGACATGGTTGCTACTTATCTGTGGGTTAGTATGTGATGACACAGGTCATATCATTAATGTATATGCCCACAGCCATGGGGGGTTACCATGATCCATTGTCTAGTATTCTAGTGGCCCATATCATGTATTTGAAATTGGCCATATCCACCATATATATCTGTTAGGTGATACCAGGTATCTGTTTAAGTTATGCTTAGTAACAGTGATAAGATCCATACAGATTCCTGCATGGAAGGCCTACAAGTGTGCCAAGTGAAGTGAAATAAATATTACAAAGTATATGTTTATCAAACTTTTAATGCATTTCCATTGTCCGGGCATCTCTGGTGGCAAACAGCAGTGAGTCCCAGAGAAGGCCTACAGGATCATTACAGCATGCTGTATCTCACATATTATGATACCTGATAACCTAGCCACCCATCTGGAGTATGACAAATCTTATGAAAGGGAGGGATAGCCACAACCACAGCCACCTCATTGTCACATACCTCAGAGATGTCTAGATTTTCACAGAATGTCCAGATTTTACTTCATATTTTGTCTGTCTGTCATGAAATGTGTATTTTTTGTCTAATCATTGATTATTAAAGTCATTAAACAATGGCAGACATGGAGTTTCAGACCTCAAGTCCTTCAGAAAATGCATGCTAATGCAAACTGTAATTCTATCAAATTTCTAAGTTTAAAAGAGCAATATTTAGAATCTGTCTCTGAGTTTGCCCACCCACCACACCATTACTTTTGGATTTGTCCACAGTTCTTGTGCTAAAAAATTCAGTGGCATACTCATTATCAAGGGGAGCAACATGCCAGATTCCTAGGCAAACTGTCAATACAGAACACCATAACTGATCAGGTCACTGGATGGAGGTAAGGTGTGTCATTTAGGAAAGAAAACAAAATACATTAATGATTGTTTAACACAAGTCAATAAATAATACCAAGGGCAGGCTTTCAATGTATGTAAAATATTTTGCTAGGGTTTATTGCATTCACTTTTTTCATATTGTCAGCAAAAGGTACATAAACCTGGCATACACAGCACACCCTGGCAAATGTAAGTCAGTAGCTCACTTCTTACCTTGGTCTCATCCACCACTGCCAGCCCATTCCTGGCCTCCATCATACTTATGTATGAGTATCACAATCACCTGATGTGCATTTGCTCTTGATCCTGCATACATGCAAGTATGATAAGATATACCAACAAAATTCATATGTAGTGATATGTAATTGTGCATCATCGTGTGGTCTGCTGCACCAAACAATGTATTGTAAATTGAATGATATGTGCTTTTCAGAACATTTGCATGTGCCATTTTGCATGTGTACCATGATATGGATACTGCTGTATGTCTATTGCATGTTATACAAATGTTGTATACACAATGTCTGTGTTGCTATAATTGGTAAATACTGTTGTATTGTATGTTCTACAGTATACTTGTATTGGAACACAAGGCAGTGCATATCATGGCATGGCAAATGCACATATTCTAACTTCTAGATGGTGCTAAGACTTAACAGAGCTACAGTGTGCTTGTGCAAATAGAATTAAAATACATTACTCTGATAATTTTTTATTATCCCAATCATATATCTGAGGAGTGCTTCAGCAAATTGATGATAGTTGCTAAGTATGATTTTTGCCTGTGGATGAAAAAGACTGGACCTACTGTTGTTTGATCAAATTAAACAATCATTAATCTGGCTTTGCAGGTCTTGTGTATTTGCATGAAGCAAGTTTAAATAGTTTTCTGTAGCCATTTATAATCACAAACCAACATCAGACATGTACAGAATTAAGTAACTAGCTATAACTGAAGGATACAAAGAGCATTGATGATAAAAGTAATTCACCCTTATTGTTGTTTGATCAAAAGTAAACAATCACCAATCTGGCTAGGCAGCAGCAGTATCTCAAATAGATTGTATTTATAGAAATCAGTTCAAAAATTATCTTCAGTATGGCGTATGCATATACAGGTAGGTGAAGGTGGTGTGCAGTGTGTACTAGTCCAACAAGATGGTAATAAATTATAAATTCTTTCCTTTCTATCATAGTCAGATATCAATATTGTATACAAGTAGTTATGTTTAGCCATCTGGGCAGGATGTCTGTGATTTATGAAATCAACAAATCTTTGGCACAGTCATGCAGCAAGCAGTATTGCCATCTCACAGGGTTTAGTTTTTTGTAGCAGTTCTTCACTGTGGCTCTTTCTGTATGAAGTCTGCATACCCTGCTTATATCTGTATGGGATTTAGTTAGGTTTCTTGTTTCTTCCAACAGCTCAATGACATAACATAGGTGAAGTGCGATTCCTGAAGCAAATGGTATTAGTACAGTGAGTGTGTGTGCAACTGTGTGTGTGTGTGTGTGTGTGTATATGTGTGTGTGTGTGTGTGTGTGTGTGTATCTAAGAGGTTGTATGTTGCTTTATTGAAAAAGCGACATATTGAACTACAACTCATCAAATAGAAATGCATTAAAAACAACCTATCAAAAATAAATAAATAAAAAATAAATAAATATGTATTAACTCCAAGGTTGAAAATTCACTTTTCCCTACTGCACTGTAATGCTGCATAAAACTAAAAGCTGGCATGTGTGATAAGCTGATTTTCATTCACAGAATGAGGCTTTTATTTATTTTGTTTGGAAAAATAAAAGTTTGATAAAATGAATGTTTATTATCTAAGAATAGCTAAAATACTTCATGGAATATATAGTCCCTTATCATTATAAAGCTTTTGACCTAGACTTAGTAGGAGGCCTCATCTTCAACCTCTGCTTTGAGCCACACCTAGGTTAAAAATGGCTCAGAGGTCACAAAACACATAGATAGCATATGGACATACATTTATGTACTTAAATATTTTTTGACCAACCTGTGCTTTAGATCCCATTATCAGGAATGGATGACATTGTCCAGACTATACTTGCATATATATATGCATTCACTGTGCTGCCAGTACTGTCATTTTTCACCTTGGCCATTTGGAGGACCTCATGCTGGGCATGTATGTATTTCTGTGTGACCTTAGGGCAATCATAGGAAGGATAGGGCAGGAAATATGGAACCTGTCAAATGCTCTGTGGTGTATAGATGCCAGATAATGGTAGGTATATGACGACTGCAGCAAGATCATAATATTCTAGCCAACATTGTTGAGGGAATGCCATGGGTTTGGTACTATAAGGGGGCATCAACAGATCAATGCCCACTCTCAGACATTTGATGCCTCCTGTATCAGGTCCCATGTCTCCAGGGCTGCAGCTTGATGTGAGGCAGTTGCAGTGCAATATATGATATCTGGTACAATTGCATTGGGTTGCACAGTCAGGTCCTGAAGCATCCCATCGTACAGGTGGCAGAAACTGACTTTGTTTTCATTATCATTACTGAAAGATGCATAGCTGATCAGAACAGAGATTTGGGTATATAGTTGTGTGTGTGTGTGTGTGTGTGTGTGTGTGTGTGTGTGTGTGTGTGTGTGTGTGTGTGTGTGTGTGTGTGTGTGTGTGTGTGTGTGTGTGTACTTGCATATAGCTTGATATTGAAAAGAACATTCATTTTGTTTAATAGGTTCATAGGTGTATACTAGGTTATCGACTACTTAGGTTCATAGGTTCATGGTGTGTATTAGGTTAACTACCACAGGGGACTTTGTAAGCCTAGTCATACATCCCAAATCTCTGACAAGTTATGGTACCCTACACAATTGTAAAAAGGGGCTTGGGAGATGAAACATTTACAAGCAGGGGCCTTGGAGATAAACCATTAACAGGCTGTCTGTGTCCATTAGAGACAGAGGCACCAAGCCATGGATGAATGTCCTGTTCTCCATCCAGTTGTCCAGGTTACACTTGAATTGGGCTAGTTAGGAAATCTGCTTCACATGGATGGGGAGCCTGTTGCAGAGAAGGAGCAGTCTCTGGGATACATACCTATCTCTCCAGCAGGTCCTATTTATATCACAGGTAAGATTTAGGTCTTTAGAATGGGTAATTTTGGTACTGCTTGTTCCGTGCATATGCAGTGAGTCCATCAGGTGAGGTCTGAAAATGCCCTGTATGCCAGGCATATATCTCCCCTCAACAGCCTGTAGGATACAGAATACAGGGATAGGGCTTTGAGGTGGTCTGCATTGGGCATACTACTTATACCCTATATTCATTTAGTAAGGAATCTCTGTGGACGTTCTAATTGCTGGATGTGCCTGGTTAGGTACATACCAAAGGGGACAATGATAGGTCTCATGAATGCTGAAGACAGTGGAACAATGACCTGCTTGGACCTAGATGCCATACCTTTGTTTATAAGTAGCACAACATAAGATGATTTCCTCACTACTATAGACAGATGGTGGTCAAAGGCTATATTACTGTCTATGTGTGTCCCCAAGTCCCTGACTACTATGTCAACTCTTTCAGATGTGTTGTCAATATGGAAGTTACCAGGGGTTAATGACTTTCCAAAGGATAGTCTTATGCATTTCTTAGCATTTAGTTTTAGTCCATGGCTCCAACACCAGTTATTTGTCTGTGTCAGCCCTTCCTGGAGAACATTTGTGTTAGTGGGGGATCCTATCTCTGCTCTTGATTTGCAATCATCTGCAAATTTAGTCAGTCAGAGGCCATTGACATTGGCCTTGACGTCAGAGAAGTAAATGCCAAAAAGGAGCAGTGCCAGGACAGATCTCTTAGGGAATCCTCTTGTGACTGGCCTCCTTGTAGAGGTGGACTCTCCAAGTATAACTTCCTGGGTCCTGTCTATGATCCACCTTAAGCTTGTCAACAATGCAAGGGTGGGGTATTGTGTGACATGCCTTAGCCAGGTGAGGGTAGGCATTGTGAACTATTTTGCCCTCATCTATTGCTATGGTGACCTTCTCAAAGAAGTCTATCAGGTTGAGTAGGCATGACTTGCCATTGATGTAAACAAGTTGGGTCAGGTCCAATATCTGGAAGTTTACTATGTCATTATTGATCTTTTCCATGATAATTCTTTCCATGGCTTTCCTGAGGACATTATAAGCCTAGTCAAGTATCACAGATCTATCCTGCAAGTTTATGTACCTTAGAAGTTATTTCAGGGGGTATATGTAAGCTTGCCCAGCTTCTTCCATCATTGAGTGCCTACCCATTGATATGCATCACAAGATTTACAGGCTGCCTCTGTCCATTACAGATATAGGTGTTATACCTGGGATGTATTTCTGATTTCCCATCCACGGATACAGTTTCTTTTTTTTTTTTTAATAGGGTTAGGGAAGAGCTCTGCTTCACATTGATGGGAACTTGTTCAAGAGAAGAGGAATTCTCTGAGACACATACCTGTCCCTCAAACATGTCCTATTTATGTCACACGCAAAGTTTAAATCCCTGATCAAGTAATTCTGATGGTATTCATTTTGCAGATATGTAAAAGGTCCATTAATCCCCTCATCCTTCTTGTAACTTGTGTAGTAAATCCTCTTCACTTGGTCTGTCATCTCATTTTTCCCCAGGGAAAGAAAATGGGCATTCCTTGGTCTTGTGAAGGTCCTATACCCCATTCATTTCTGTACAAGTAAGCTATAGCCCATATTTTCTTCCTCCCATGTGGGAGTCAGGCATTAAGTAGCAGGCCAGACTCAGACCTTGAGTAGTCCCTATCTGATCCTCTCCCCATATCAGCTTGCAGAAAAGTGATGGCTAACTGCTCAGAGGTAGACTCATGCATACTCACACAGATGTCAAATCCTATGTCAGTGGTATTAGTACCACTTTTGCAGTATAAGCTTGCCCAGCTTTTTTCATCAGTGAGTGCATCACTAGTGTAACAGGCCTAGCCAGCATCCTCCTCCAAGGATGAGAACATTGCTATTAGCCATTTAAGCTCATCTTCTTCAGTCTGGTCTTTCTACTGCTGGCACAGGGTCATCTGGGTCATTACCAGAGCTTTATCCCTTTATACCATGGGTGCAGGCATTGTAGTATGTTTGTTTTCTATGGATGCACAACAAACTTTTTTAGAAAGAACCTCTTCATTGGTATATGGTTCATTGTCATCATTCAGCCTCTACTTCTGTGCTCTAATAATGTGAATTCCTAATATATGAAAAAATGAACAACCACAGGAACCTGTCTAGTTCCAACCTCTCCACCACGAGTGTTGTGGAAAAAAAATAAAAAAACAAAGAAACTAGGTGTCTTAAAACTTCACTGATGAGCTCAGTCACAATAATTTCCAAAAATCATGAAACCCATGATTTGATTTTTTGTTACAAAGGATCACTTGTCTGTGATGAACAAAGGCTTGTTGCTTTGGAACACTACCTGAGTTTCATGATTTGTGGACATTATTTTGACTGACCTCATCAACAAAGTTTAAGACCACTAGTTTCTTTGTTTTTATAATTGCCACTATATGGATACATAAATATATGTACAAGGAGGACCATTACATATCCATTATATAAGGCTGTATATCTGGATCCGGTATGGAATCCCTTTCCTATGTCACATCATTTTTCAGGATGTGTGGCTGTGTCCCATGTTCCCTTGTGCCATGTCCCATTAGGCTGCTATTCTCTATGGTAGGTGGTATTATCATCAGTGCACCATACATGTGGAATGAGAGCTCTGTCAATGTGCACTGTACAGATGTCATGGTCTACCATTCACATTACAGGTACATGTGGCATAATTCATGAACATTCATCCCAGTGCACTTGTGCTGTATTGTAATATTTATGAAATGCAAACAAAATGTTTCATGTATTATACAATTTGCTTAAATATCCATATGCAATGGTGTTTATGAAGACAGTGTTCTGACATTTATAATTAGGGTCAAATTCAAGTCAGAATGGCCATAGAAATTGACAAACTACAACATCTAGAAAACATTAAATTTAAAATGATATGTAACTATCAGCTCTCTTCAGAGCAATATATATATATATATATATATATATATATATGTGTGTATATGTGTGTAAATATATATGTGTGTAAATATATATGTGTAAATATATATATATATATATATATATATATATATATATATATATATATATATATATAAGCTATCAAAATGTAGATAGTGCTGTAACTTTGGACCCAACAACAATTTCTGCATAAAAGTGTTACCTTTATTCTTCATAGTGAAATATCTGATGTTTTCCATTTAATTCAAGCTTTTGCTGATTCTTTATTTTTGAAGTTAGCAGTGGAATCTTTCAAAATCTTATATTCTTTGAGATTTTCACGGTAATATATCAATGCATTTTGGAGACACAGCTAACAATAAAGACTGGGCAATATATCCCAAAACAGTCAGCTTTGTAGTGTTAGCCTTCTTAAATATGATTAGTACTATAGGGGTTAACTTTACTCATCTAGTTATTGTTCTTTTTTCTCTGACTCTCCTGAAAGCAATTCATACTTTAAATTCAGAATAAAATTGAACATTAGTAGTTTCATTTCACTCTATTTTGAAAATGATTAGTACTAACTGTACTCTCCTTATTAATGTCCAGTTCATCTGATTCTTTCCTGAAAGTAATCAATACTTTTTTTTGTTGTCACATAAAAAGTATTTGTTCTTCAACATATCACTGTAATATATTGACAAGGTGAGTTATTCTATAGCCCATAGCTATACTGCACATGGTAGGGGTGAAACTTTTCTAGAATTTTTCTGAGAGAAGAAAGTCAGAAGCAGAGATTAGGCTTGTTTGCAGAGGAAACATCAATTCATTTAAATGACCACACAGCTATGCAGTGTATTGCAGCAAAATAAACCCCTAAACTGACAAAAATCAGAAAACAATATTCTTTAAAATGAATCTCTATGTTTCCTTACAAAACAAAACATCAGGGAATGATTACCACTGTATATTAAAGTTCATGCACTATTCATTAGCACTTCTTGTTTCCACTATCAGCAGCGTACATCAGATGGTCTTGGCCAATTAGAGCATTGCAGTGCAATCTAAGGCTATGCTGAATGGACCTCCACCTCCACTAGTAGCACTAAGTCAGCTTAAATTAGTATCTTCTTCACTGTGCCTAATCTTTGGATAAGAAACAGATCAGCTCCAGTCAAGCCGCATGCTGCCAGACCACTGAATTTTGTTTTAGGATCATAGTATCGTAGGAGGTCACTAGGTTAATGGCCCTGGGGCCCTTACAAGCTTAGCCAAGAGTTTATCCCCAAAAAAGAACCCTCAGTCAGCACCTGTCACCCCTGTCAGTGAGGGACAAAGGTGGAACCCCTGGGACAAATTTGTGGTTTCCCATCCACTCATCAAGGTTGTGCTTGAAGATGGTCAGGAGGTACTCTGTTTGACATGTATAGGAAGTCTATTCCAGAGATGGGTCAGCCTCTGGGAATCAAATCTGTCTCTCCAGTAGGTTTTGTTGATATCACAGATTAGATTTAGGCCTATCGAGCTGGTAATGCGCAAGGAGTTAGACTTACGGATATGGAGCATCTCCAAAAGGGCAGGGTCAGATATTTCCTTGTAGGTGAGACACAGATCACCTCTGACCAATCTGTATGATACTGAGTAGAGTGATAGTGATTTGATCCTGTCTGCATAGGATATATGTTGGCGGCCAAGGATTCTCTTTGTCAGGTATTTCTGTGGCCTTTCCAGTTGGTGCAGGTGTTTGGAGAGGTACATACCAAACAGGACATTATACTCAATTATGGGCCTAATGAGGGAGGAGAACTGACAGGTAATAACCTCCTTTTTTCTGTATGCAATCCCTTTACTTATGAGATGAAGCAAGTAAAAGGCTTTCCTGACCACTGCCACTACATGATGGTCGAATGTGAGATTGTTGTCAACCTGACTACCTAGGTCTCTCACCACAGGTTGCATGCTTAGGGGGTTGCTGTTGATCTGGTAATCAGTAGGGGCCATGTTTTTGCCAAATGGTATGATAATAATTTTTTTGCGTTTAACTTAAGGCCATGACTTTGATGCCAGTTATTTGTAGCTTTGAGACCAGCACCCAACTTACAGTCATCCGCAACCTTGGTCAGCCACTGGCTCTCTGTCCTTGCCTGAACCTCTGAGAAGTAGATGCCGAACAATAGGGGTCCCAAGACAGATCCCTAGGAACACCGCTAGTGACAGGTTAGTTGTTTGTTTGTTAATTTGTAAGAAATCTAGGTAAAGGTAGGATAATAAGGTTTGGTAACAAACTAGTTTGTCCAGGGACATCATCAGAAGGGGGTTAGATATATCTATATATATATTTGTGGCAATTAAGAGGGTGGGGAATGAAAGGGTTAAATGGGAAGGAAGGATGATTGGGAGGAAATGAGGTAAGGGTGAGAGGGTGCTTAACGGGTTTAAGCAAGTGTAATTAGGTAAGGAATCACATTTTGGCGTGAACATGCTATTGCAAGTATTACATTTATGGCAACCAGTAGGTACTTCTGCATTTAGGTAAGCCTTGGGTTATTCTGGAGGGTATGGTGGTTTTTATTATTACAGTAAGGCAGACCTCTCAACTGGCCAGAATTTTGCAGTGTAGGTTTTGCCTCATTTTATTTTATTTTATATATATATATATATATATATATATATATATATATATATATATAAAGAAAGAGAGAGAAAGGTGTCATTTTTCTGGAATTTGTGCCAAGTTTGGTAGGAATGGGTTCACTGTATGATGATGGGCAGTTGAATTTTACACATCAGTCCTCTAAAAACTCCATGGTTTGGCTTTAGATTTGCTATAGTGCTTTACATTTGTCTCTATTTTGAGGTTTTGCCACCATACCCCTTACTTTTGGCTGGGGCCCTCAAGAACTGTTATGCTGTTGCCTCTGCAGAGTTGTGGAGTCATTTGGGTACTATTTATGACAGTCCATTGGGTTACTGATGGCTCTGGTGTGGTAGCTGTAGTATGGGTGACATTAATGCCCTGTTGTGTGCACTTTTCAGTCAATATAGTTATGGCATTTCACATGTTATAATATGCTAAGTACTTTGGGATGGGACACAATTGTTGATGTGCCTTTACTCCAGAGTGTTGAGGAGCTTTGAGGGTAATTGCTCCTGTAATTTCATTCAGGGTCAGGTTTTGCTGGATGTCTTCCTTTGATGGTTGCAGAGCAGGAGGAATAAGAAGGTTGCTGTTACCAGTTCATGTGTATCTACAATTGGAGAGATCCTTCCCACCATTCAAGGTACGTATTGTGTTTTGTATTTATTCCTTTTCTTTCCGCAGGCTTTCTGGTGCAGGTGAGTGGTTGCACATGATCATCGTGTGATTAACTGTCGAGGGAAAGTGGGAAGGTATGATTAGCTAAGTAGGGCCCTGCCTACAGCTTGGCAATCATTCCTGTGCAACTGTTTTGCCAGTTCATATACACACATTTACATAGGTTTAGTTGCTACCAAAAAAAAATTTGACTTTCGCAGAATGCCCAAGGTATTTACATCATGCTCTGTTGCTTCATGGATCAAGTTAAAGGAGTTATCTGTAATTGCTGTGAGTGGCAATCAGAATATGGGATACTGGAGTCAGTTAAGGTGTTATACCGGAGTCCCAGAGTTGATATCCTCAGACAAATTAGACTTGTGCAGATCAGCTGTTCTATCAACATGCTAAGTTACTATGGCCTATATTTAAACAGCATAACTACTGATGGACCTTGGTTTCCCCACTACTTATGGATTTGCCTAGATTTCATAATTTAAGTCTTATTGTTTACCTTAAATAACACAAGGTGTAGGGTTTTCCTCTCACAAGAGGAATTCGGCTATACTTAGAATGACCCTCAAATGCATTTAGCCAGTACAAACCTAACGATGGTACTGCAATTCTTGTGGAAGGGCTCTTAAGGCATTATCACTGTTCTGTACCAAATGCAGCTCACAGACCCCTATTTTGCGATGGCTCTGATAAAACTGTTGACTGTGGTGTTAGTAATAATATATATAAAAAAAATGTGGTGCTGACAGTTGGTGGAGTAGGATTTGGGGGAAGTGTTTGCTTCACGCTTCTCAATTATACAGATTTCTTGGCTGTGCAGGTTTTCACATGCTAGAGTTAGTCATATGTTTTGATCATTGTAGAGATTATTGTCAACTCATTGAAGACTGAGGTTGGAAGGTGGTAGCAGACATTTTATCTCAGGATTCATGCATTTGGAAGATCCATGCTGATGCAAACCTGTTGGGCTGTGTCAGCTTTTAGGTGAATAGCAATATTCCAGGATTCTCCCTGTTTTGGTGCGTGAGTTTTTTTTTCTCCCCCACTTTTCAGATTTTTTGCTCTAGGAACTGGAGAGCTATGGGCCGCAGTCACTGAATGGTGTCATGCATTACAGTGTGAGGGGGAAGTAGGCAGTGCAGCTTCTGCTGTTTTAGCCACTTTTAAGTTGGTAGGTGCAGCGTTTAAGCCCGTTCCCTACTGTGGGACCTTGTTGGTGGTGGGGTCTCCATTCTAGCTTGACTGTTAGCGGCAGTGGACCCTGGAGGTATTCCTGCAATTGTTCTGCAGTACATTCAGAAGCTCAAGGGAGTACATTCAGCTGAGCAGCAGGGTTTTTTTTTCTCACAAAAGAGGAGGACCATCCAGAGAGGTGTCTGGAGTGGAAAGCTCCAAGTGTCTGCCAAAGTAAGTTATGTCAAAAAAAAAAAAAAAAAAGATGATGAAAGTATTGCGTTTGCAAGTTTGAGCCCTTTATTCATAGCACTGCCTTAAATGCACCCATCAGTGATTCCTTCATCATAGTTAGACTAAATATAAAGTTTAGAGCTCCATGACTCAGTGTTAATACTGCCTTGACTAGTACTTTATGGATTCTTCAGTTAAACACAGGGTGACACTGCAAATCATTGGACTAATGTTCTGTTTGATTGGGGCTTTATCCCTTGGTTATGCCCTTGGTGGTGGCATTCTGGCTTGCAGCAGTTGGGTTGCTTCCAGTCACCCCACAAGTGCTCGATAGGGTGTCATGTCCAGTGTCCATTACACTTGGAGGGCTGTTGATTTAAAGTTCCCAGATCTGATAGATAGATACAAGGTAACGAGCTTGATTCCCATTTCTGTTGGGGATCATTGAGGGTGTCACAGAGCTTGTGTCTACATGGGGGCTGAATTGATGACCACAATATTTTTGATATCACCCATGTCTAGGTTAAATGCAAATTCAGGAAGACTATTATAATCCATGCAGCGAGCCATGGGGGTATAGGCATGGTAGATAGACTTGGGGGAAGGGTTGGGACTTGGAGGCTGATTGTTTTCTTTCTGTCATTCAACAGATTTCCATTTGTCATTGCTGTGCAATAATTTGCTGTACTGGCAGAAGTAGGGAAGGATTTAATGGGTGTTGCAGTCCTGCTAGACCAAAGTAACACATGGAAGGTTGTTCGCTCTAATAATTTCTGCAGTTTGTTTTCCACCCTCCCTCCCTGTTGGTATAGTGTTTTTATAGTTGGTGGCTTTGCAGTTGCCCACCCCTAGTGTAAATTTGATCTGGGACCCTCCTCCCAGTCTAGTGTCATTACCTCATTCTACCCAGTACAGGGAGAACATTTGAGAAGGCCAATCAGCTTAGTTTCTGCTACTCCTTTCTCTCTTTCCTTTCTCTCTTTCCACTTAAAAAACGAAAAAAAATATCTGCTTTTACTGTATTTGTTTCTTCCTACTTTATTTTGCTTTTGCGTCATCTTAAAAGTACTCAATTGTATTTATTACTGCTTGGTGTAACTCATTCTAAGCATTTTAGTTTAAGCACTTGGGCTTCAGACCAGTTGTTTTACATTAAGAAGGTTTGTGGTCTGCACTGTAGTGGCAGAACAGGTAGCTTACATCCTTCTAAGTTGGGAACTGCTGATTGAGGGCTCAGTGTCTGTTATTCTAAAAGTATATTAATTCTGGTTTAAGCACTTGGGCTTCAGGCCAGTTATTTTACATTAAGAGGGTTCGTGGTCTACACTCTTGTGGGAGGAGAGGCTGGACTCTGCCCTTCTGAGCTGGGAATTTCTGGTTAAAGGCTTATAGTGCCTGCATATATGAACTGCTTCTTACTGAAATTGGTACACCTTGTTTGCTGTAGCATAGACTAGATCCAGGCCTGCTGAATCTAGCTTTGTTTGTATAACTTGAGCACTAAGCCAGGCATTCTTTAAAGTATTCAATTGTATTTATTATTGCTTGGTAGTAACTTGATTAAAGTGTAGCTATCATTCTAAGTCTTTTTGATTAAGCACTTGGGCTTCAGACCAGTTGTTTTACATTAGGAAGGTTTGAGGCCTGCACTGTGGTGGCAGGACAGGTAGCTTACATCTTTCTAAGTTGGGAACTGCTGATTGGGGGCTCAGTGTCTGTTATTCTAAAAGTGTATTAGTTCTGGTTTAAGCACTTGGGCTTCAGGCCAGTTATTTTACATTAAGAAGGTTCGTGGTCTGCACTCTTGTGGGAGGAGAGGCTGGACTCTGCCCTTCTGAGCTGGGAATTTCTGGTTAAAGGCTTATAGTGCCTGCATATTTGAACTGTTTCTTACTGAAATTGGTACACCTTGTTTGCTGTAGCATAGACTAGATCCAGGCCTGCTGAATCTAGCTTTGTTTGTATGCTTGTTGTTTGTTTGCTTGTTATTTCCCTGAAATGCTAATTCCACCTAAAACGCGGCGTTTCAGCATTTCTGTGGATCCCTAGTGATATCTGCATTGTTTACTGTACTTATTTCCTTGTTTCACTTGAAAGAAAGTTACTGCTTGTCGTTTTTGCATTTAAGTTACCTGTAACACATTGCATTTAGGTTACCTGGCACTTGCTCACTAGGTCAGCACTAAAAAATTAAAAGCACTACACCCTCACAAACTCCCCTTGAGTACCTTGTTCCCCATTGGCACTTTTTTTCAATTATAAAGGAATTCCCAATACTATTCTAGCATGTCCAAAGGTCAGCTGTCAGTCTCCTCTTCGGTCCAGCTGGTGAATCTGGGAATCTTGAGGCAATGTTACAACTGCCTCATGTACACAGACAGCCCTCTCTTCCTCCCAACAAATTCCAACACATGTGAGAGATGCAACCATATAGCCAAACTGGAGGCTAAGCTCTCTCAACTCAGTACTGGCATAACCAGTCAGGAGGAGAAGGAAACCACATTCACTACAATTCCAGTCTCACATAGACCTACCACGACAGCAAACCAAACACATAAATACACAAAAACATACTCGGAGGCTCTAAATAAAAATCTGCCTAAGCAGCAGAGACCTGGTGAGCTGCCTATCGGGCGCTAGGATCCGCCACATAACACATGCACTCAGGTCACTCCAAGGCAAGTACAAATATGACTCAGTCATTGTCCATGCTGGTGTGAATGACCTGAGGCGTACCTCCCTGGACTACATGAAAAGAGACATAGAGGAGCTCTCTGAGCATGTAGCACAGGCCGGTATGACCCTGACCTTGAGTAGTATCTTACCATCACCAAGAATGATGCCACAATATGAAGACAAGATGATCAATTTCAACAATTGGCTTAAGTACTGGTGTCATTCAAAGGGGATCCAATGCCTGTCAGCCTGGGATGACATGCTCGACAAGCCACGATGCTTCACTAAGGATGGCTTGCACCTGTCACCCCTGGGGCTTTCGGATATTGGCAAAGGCTCTTGCTACCCCCCATAGTGCCTTTTTTAGGCAAGGCTCAAAAGAAAAACCCACCTCCATAGGTATCACAAGGGATAAGAAACTAAGAGTAATGCTACTCAACGCCAGAAGTCTAAACCTCAAGAGGCACGCACTCAAAACTCTCCTTAGCATGGAGAACATCGATATCTGTGCAGTAACAGAAACCTGGTTCAAGGCTCCTGAGAGCACCCCAGCACTACCAGGTTATACCTCATACCATGCTTTTCGGCCCCAAAACTTGGACCGAACCACAAAAGGAGGGAGTATCAATATTCATCAAAGATACCCACACCTCCAGGTTGGTGGCACAGCACGAAGCATCAGAGACTATTCATGTGCAACTAACAGTGGGTAAAACTGCCTTCCAGTTTATAGCCTGCTACAGACCACCCTCCCAAACCCAGGAACCCCACTCAGCCTTCCTGAGAACACTGGAAAATATGAAGGTCTCTCCAAACACCATTATATTGGGTGACTTCAACTACCCAAACATAGACTGGGAGCATTACTCTAGCTCCAGCACCCTAGCCCAAAGGTTCCTAGAATTTATAAACTCAAATGCTATGGAACAACTTGTTACCACTCCCACAAGAGGAGAAAACATACTGGACCTGATCATCACCAACATGGGGACTCTATGCTCCAGACCAGAAGTGTATCCCTCACTGGTAAAATCAGACCATAAACTAATCTCACTGGATATTCACATCCCGACCCCACCCCCTGCCCAGAAAACCACAGTGAAAAACTTCTCTAAAGCAAATTTCACACTCCTCAAAACTGAGGTGGAATCCTTCAAAGCCCCCGGGCCTGTGGAAAATACGGCCCAGACCGCAGAATCCTCTATAAATGCATTCTATGAACACCTTCAGGAATGCATGGATCATGCAATCCCAAATAAAACCAAGACCCAATCCTCCAAAGACAGACGTCCTGTCTGGTGGACCCCAGCCATAAACAACCTACACAATAGAAGGAGGAAGCTACTACATGATAGAGCAAAATCCCAAAAAGGGAAGGCATCCTGATCAGTATTAGCAAAAAACTACGGGCACTCATAAAATCGTCTAAGGCCAGCTTTGAGAAAAAAATTGCACAGGACACTAAGGATAATCACAAGGCTTTCTTTAGTTATGTTAGGAACCTGGGTGGGAATTCACAGATATGCTCAAAATTAGTCCAAAAGGACAAAAAATACACCGAACCCACAGACATTGCCAACATCCTAGCTGACAGGTTCAGTGCAAACTTCTCCCCCCCCCCGACACCAAAAGGGTGAATATCTATCCCGGCCGAGTGCTGCCCCTCTGACATCTCAGATGCTCAGGTAAGAGCCGCCCTCTCCAAAGCAAAAAACACAGCATCAATGGGACCAGACGGTGTCCCGGGCTGCATCCAACATGAACTCCAAGAAGAGCTAAACCCAAACATAAAACTACTGTTCAATCTCAGCCTTACTACAGGATATGTACCCAAAGAGTGGCGTACAGCAACAGTGGTCCCTCTCCACAAAGGTGGTGCCTCAATGGATCCTGGAAACTATCGCCCCATAAGCCTGACTAGCTTGGTCTGCAAAGCTATGGAAAGGATCATCATGGACCTCATAAATAAAGATATTGGGGACCTACAGACATTGGATCCTTCCCAGTTCAGCTTTGTTAAGGGCAGAGCCTGCCTCTTAAACCTGATTGATTTCCTTGAAACAGTCACCAAGGCCATTGACGAGGGGAAGGTGGTCCACACAGCCTACCTGGACCTTGCAAAAGGCTTCAATACAATACCCCACTCGGGCATTATAGATAAGCTCACCAGCTTAAATATAAACCCCTATGTCACTAGATGGGTTGCAAACTGGCTCAAAGACAGAACCCACATGGTTAGAATTGCTGGAGCCATGTCAGGCTCCAAACCAGTTACAAGTGGCATCCCACAAGGCTCAGTCCTAGGACCTCTCTTGTTCGGTATATATTTCTTGGAGGTACAGGCAAACACGGAAGGACTGTGGCTGACCAAGTTCGCAGATGACTGCAAACTGGGTGCCGTAATCGACTCTCCAGCTGACACAAGCATCCTTCAAAAGGGCCTCATAGAAACAGACAACTGGTGCCAGAGCCATGGCCTCAAGCTAAATGCCAAAAAGTGTATAGTCATCTCCTTTGGCAAAAACAAAGTGCCCACAAATTACCACATAGGTGGCAATCCATTATGTACAGAAGAAGTAATTAGAGACCTGGGGACCCAAGTTGATAGCAATCTCTCATTTGACAACTACGTGGCCAAAGTGGTTAGAAAAACATTTTATATAGCCCACCTAATCATGAAGGGATTCACATCTAGATCAGGGGAGGTCATCGTGCCTCTTTACTCATCCCCCATCAGGTCCATAATTGAGTACAATGCCCCTTTTGGGATGTACCTTACCAGACACCTGCAGCAACTGGAAAGACCCCAAAAGTACCTCTCCAAGAGGATCAAAGGGCTCAAACAGATGCCATATGCTGCCCGGTTAAAGAAACTCCAGCTCTCCTCAGTGGCATACCGCCTGCTCAGAGGCGATCTGTGCCTGACGTATAAAGCCATGTCCAACCCGGAATTAATGGACATGTTGCACCTCAGAAAATCCAAATCCCATCGAGCTATGCGCTCGAGAGACTTGAATCTCAGCACTGAAATAAATAGGACATGCTGGAGGGACAGATTCATAACCCAGAGGCTCCCTTCACTCTGGAATAAAATCCCAGTCCAGGTTAGGCAGAGTCCCTCATTGACTCTATTCAAGAGGAATCTTGATGAGTGAATGGGAGATCGTAGGTTTACCCCGGGTATCACTTCTGTGTCACTGTTAGACAGAGGCACAGTATACTAACCTCAAAAAAGGGCATAGCAAAATTAATTTAAAATGGGTGGTGAAAGCCAAACACACTCTGGCTAGGCTTATAAATGCCCTAGGGCAGATAGCCTAGTATGAACCTATGAACCTTTGAACCTATGAATTGAATTTGTAGTCTTGTTAATCTTTAATTTCCGTAAGTGCTTGTGTGAAGACACTCTTATGGGGCTTGTTTACAGAAATGTTCCCAAGACTGTGGTGACCTACGTATTCAATATTTATCTGTCATCCATAATTTTCCACAGTAGCATACTCGAGCTTGTAGCTCATGTTCCATTTTGTGTTAATTGCTGACCTGGAACCACACAGGTTCAATTATTGCTGCTTATGACATAAAACTATGTTTGCGTCATAAAGCCGTCTTGCGACTGTATGTTCATTCCTTATTTGTGAACGGATTTGCTGGGGGAGACAGTGGTGCCAGATTAGGGGATGAGGGGCAGGATAGCAGCTGTGCAGTTGAACAAGGTAGATCCTTGGCAGCATCTAAGGTTGTCATTAAGAAGTTCAGTTTTAGGAGTGTGCACAGGATTTACACTTTTCTCTTCTTTTGCGGATAGGGAAGTGCCGATGGGTATCAGTCAGAGGCTTGAAGGTAGTCGACTTGGACCGTGATAGATGCTGCTGCGGTGAATGTTCTGACTGCTGAAGTTGTGAGCAGTGAAGTCACAGATGGGGAATTGCAGAACAGGCTGCAGGCAATGGCCTGAAGAAGTGGATTGGGAAGGTGATGGCTTCTGCTGGGATGGATATTCCTGCAGCAGAGGTGGTGCATGATGAGGTCACAGGTAATACTACATTCTTAGGGGCTCATTAAGGCACATCAGAGTCAGTGTGGTTTGTGAGTAGCATAAGGACAAGTGAGGATGAGGTAACTGAGGTGAGGAGTGAAGCAGGTTTTGAGATTGTTTATGATGACTTTGGGGGTGGCCACAAGGGGTGGAGTCAATAACAATGGGAGGATGGGTTACAGGTTGTGGACATGGTAGTTGAGTTTGTGTGTCCCTGTGGCAAGGGTAGACAGATAGGTTGCTTCATGACCTGTGTGTGTGTGTTTTTTTACCAATGTTCTCCATTGAATTTGGCAGGAGCTGATTGCTAGGTGCAGGGTTTGACAGAGCATTAAGGGATGTTGGTGTGGGGATGTGTGCGGAACTGGTTTCCCTTATTTAATCAGAAGGCTCAAGCAAGGCATTGTTTTGGGAGTTGCTAGTGGATGCAAGCCATGGTTTGTTTGATTTTCCAGAGGTCAAAGTAATATAGGGTGGGGATTATGGAAGGGTGAAGTTTTGGGACAACGGTGGATTAAAAATGTCATGGAGCTCATCAGGGCTACTGAGTTTTATATATATTTTGGGGGTGGCTTATGGTTTGTTGGCTGGCAGGATGGGAGGAAGTTTAGTCAAAGGATGTACAGGATTGAAGGATGCTGGGATGAAGAATGTTACTTTTTGGAGTTTCAGTTGTCTGGTGTTGAAGGTTTAGTAGGAGTTGTGGGGAAATGGTGAATTTTCATTTGGACAATAGGGCAATGATATGAGCTCAGGGCATTGTCAAGTGAGGGTTTGGATAGGCATATGGTAGGGCATTACATGCTTTTGTTAAATTGTGTTTAAGCTTGGGAGCAAGGCAAGGCAGTTCAGCTGGTCAGGAAAGATTAGCTCCAATTAGTATAGTTGCACTGATGACAGAGTTATGTGATTTTACAAGTCTGAGGCAGTGAGTCATATATTAGAAGCACTGGGGTAGGTTGGATAGTGGGCTACTGACAAGGTAAGTCAGGTGTGAGGGCTGACTTTGATAATGGAGGTCAGTTGGGTTACAATCTTGGGGACAGTGCCTTTAGGGTAGTGTTGGCTTTATGCATGTATTGAATTCCATTAACAGGGTGGTGGATTGGTCAGCAAACTTTTATGTTGGTCATCGGATGTTTTATCTTGTAATGATGGATATGGTGATTCTATTTTTAAATTGATCTGGTTGAAAAGAAAAGCTATTGTTGGCCATTTTATATTCTTTGTGTGGCAAAAGGAGACAGGTGAGATGGCATGAAGCTGGGCTTGCTTTGTTTGGATGGCTTTGGGATTATAGAGTTTTGGTGGTAAAATTGCTTGGTGATAATTGGGGAATAATTACAAAGCTGCTGTGGGCAGTTAGGATAAGTGAGAATATGTTTGATTTACAGAGGTTTTACAATGGTATGGGTATTACACTGGCATTGCACAGGGATCATTTGGTTTAATTTGAGGTATTGATGACAGGGATCCAGTTTGATTCATTGAAGATGAGGTACACTGAATGATGTTTGGCTTCATATGAAGGAAGGGGAACAGCCTGTTTAGGCTGGTGGGTGGAGAAGAGGATCAGGCTAGCCCTCTCTGGTTCCCCTTCTGGTGTTGGATGTCCATTTCAAAGAGTTGGGAAAAGAAAGTGAGTGGTTAGAGGCTGCTTGATAAATAAATAAGCAAGCAAAGTTAAGGATGCTGCTTATTGGTTTGGATCTTTAATTCAATAAGTGGTAAATATAAGTGACTGGAGGTAAGGATGCTGCTTATTTGGTTGCAGGTGTAATTCAATAAATGGTATAGGAAGTGAGTTGTGGGATGCTGTTTGATAAGAAAAGTAAGTGAGTGGAGGTCTGGACACTGCTTACTGGGTCAGGATGAGTGAGGTCACTCTGTCCTGACTTATTTGGTTGGATGTATAATTCAATAAATGTTATATGAAGTGAGTGGCGGGGCGCTGCTTCATAAGAAAAGTAATTGAGCTGAAATATGGCTGCTGCTTACTGGGTTAGGATGAGTGTGGTCATGCTGTCCTGATTAATATTACATGAATGTTTATGTTGTGATTAAAATCAGCTATAATATGTTCAGTTGTAATAAATATTGTTTATCAAACTATGTTATGGAAGTTTAATAAAGGTTGTCAAACATCATTCGGTGCGATGTGTTTATTGAAGGGGACCTAGACATATGAGGTTTGGTAACAAACCAATTTGTCCAGGGACATCTTCAGAAGGGTTTTATATATATATATATATATATATATATATATATTAGTGGCAGTTAAGAGGGTGGGGGGATGAAAGGGTTAAATGATAAGGAGGGATGATTGGGAGTAAATGAGGTAAGGGCAGGGAGGAGCTTAAGGGGTTTTAGGTAAGTGTAACTGGGTATGGAATCACATTTTGGCGTGAAGTTGCTACCCACCCCCCTTTTTTGTGTGGATTGGTGGATATTGTGTTTATTTCATTAGTCCAGGTAGGGCAGAGAAAAGGGGCAGGCTTTCCCTCTTCTGTTCCCCCTCTGTTGTTGGATGTTCATTTCAGTATGTTGGGAAAAGAAAGTGAGCAGTTGGAGGTTGCTTGATAAATAAATAAGCAAGTGAAGGTAAGGATGCTGCTTATTGGTTTGGATGTTTAATTCAATAAGTGGTAAATATAAGTGAGTGGTAGTAAGGATGCTGCTTATGTGGTTAGGATGAGTGCTGTCACGCTGTCCTGATTAAAATTACATGGATGTTTATGTTGTGATTAAAATCAGCTATAATATGTTCAATTGTAATAAATATTGGTTATCAAAGTTATGTTATGGAATTTTAATAAAAGTTGTCAAATGTAATTCATTGTGATGTTTATTGAAGGGGGACTGGGACAAATGTATATTATGAAAGTGTTATGTAGGTATTCATAAATGGAATATAAGAAAGAAATTGATATGAAGGTTATGTGAATATTTCTTGATTATAACATAAATACATCTTCAATTTATAATAAGTGAAAATACCATTTGTAGAAAGAAAATAGGATATGATTATGGAAAAGAAGGAAAGCATCTGTATGATATAAGATGCTGGTTATGAGAAAGACAGGAAATAACATGGAAAGAGTGTTATGATACAGTTTTACGACTGAAGGAAAGATGGGAGTATCTTCCACTTTTTCATTGTGCTACCATTAAAACTGTGTTTCAATTTAATTTATCTGAGCTTACAGCTTCTTGACTAAAGTGCAAGGCAGTATATTTTGTGTTTCAGGGATTGCTATTCCTCTTAGATGTAGCAAGCCCTTAGACAAATAAAATAAGGGGTTATGCGGGGGTGCCCCTCCTAAAATTACTTTCATATTTTTCTGCAGTTGAGTAAATACCATACAGAACTAAATGCACCTGTCTCAAGCATTTGTACAGTTGTATATGAATTCTGAGTACTTTTTACTGAAGAACTGTGCTCTGAGGTACTTGTAGTAGAGTGTTGTTAGTAAAATAAATTCATGAATTAGAGCAGTAAACTAAAGCTGAATGTTTTACATGTGGGAAATCAATTCTACATTTATGTAGCTATATTTTTACAGCCAGTCTTTTTTGTGTTGCTTTGTTTTTGATCTTGTCTTCAGTGATCACCAATCTTTAGCTTCTGCTTGCTCAGTTAGCCCATTCATTCCCCCTCAAGGCAAGAGGCCTACAGCTCATTTGTTAGCTCTAGGGGCAACAGCCAAGCAGTGGAGAGCAGTGCCATCATTTACCATCTATCTTATTAACAATGGTTTTATTATTAAGCTTTTAAGCTTCACTGATGGTATACAATTCATTTCTGCAAGTGTTGTATCCCCACAAGATAGAACTTCCTTCCTAAAAGCCAGTGTTCATATAGGATCTCAGGGCTTTACCAGAGATTCTACTATAGATGCAGGTGCCTCAGATATGCATCTCACACTATGCCCTCAAAGAGTCAGATAGCCAGGTAAGCTGCATCACTCTTATCTTCCTTGGTGCCAGTTCTAACAGAAACCCAAGTCACCAACTGTACTCTGGTTGCTTGCATTTAATTTCTGCATTATCCCTCTATCTAAATGATGCTGATATTAGAGTATCCATCTTATTTATGTTTTAAGAAAGATAACAGAAGTATTGAAGTCAGCTTCACTCTAAATTAAACATTTACACATCCCATAGCATATTTTTCTCCAGAAAACATGGTTACTACACTGTCACATATAAATAAAACATGGCTTAACTTTTTCTCACATTGTGTGATATATTCTTTTTCACTTCCACTTCTTCAGTGCAAACAGGTTTGGATGTACATGACATTTCATGATAATTTCTTTAGGAATTTGTCTCCCTCCATTTTATATTGCACTGATATTTCATGTAAGCTTTTGCAGTCTGGAAAAGTCCACATTGCAAAATATTTTGTAACCCTTCATTGTTTTCTATCCTACTGGAGCTGTAATCCTTTGTCAATCTTTCAACATGTAGAGTTACTCACTACTATATGAACACGTGGCCAAAAGTTTAAGAAACTTTACACCACTAGCTGTCAATGGCAGCAGAGGGAGATGTTTCTTCAATTAGCAAATTCTTAGCATTTGCACAAAAACAGTATAATTTACAAACCTACTATATCTGAAGAAGAAATGGGCTCATTACAGTGTCTGTAAAAGATGACAATGAATGCAGACCCAAAAAGTTACTAACACTTTATCTGAGGATTATAAAACTAAGTAGTAACTATAAGAAATGTCTTGCAAGTCAGTGAGTAAAACAGACTAAGACAGAATTGTCAATATAATGTCATTTTTGCATCTATGTTTAGGCTTCAAATGAAACCTTCATCAAACAGATAAACACTGAATCCTCTTCCTCAAATGTTAATTCATCCAACCTTCATTTCAGTGAACGTGTGAGATGGGGAAAGTAGCTGGCCAACACTTCCCCATCTCACACACCTCAGTATTTGAGACCCTCCCAGGTGGGGGGGTCTTTTCCTCTAACACCCCCCTAACTACATATACCAACTCCGAGACCACACTACAGTGGGGAAAAGAGCATGCAAGTAGTTGGCCAACATCAGGAAATTTGCCCTTTTCCCCACTGTAGTACAATCTCGGAGTGAATAGCATTAAGAATATGGTAAGAAGAATAGGAATTTTGAGTGGTAAAAGACATATTCAATCTTATCTTTGTTTATTTTATTCACTTAAATCTTCAAAAAAATATTTTTTACATAGTTTTCCCAATAACTTTTTACTCTTTTATATTTCAAAAACCCATATTCCTTAGTTTCTTTTTTTGACAATGTAAACATATTTCATCACTTTTCTTCTTATATGGCATATTTCCTTTCACTGGCTATTTATCTATTACCAGTCTTCACAAAAAATCTTGACATTCTACTTTTGATTGTACCATATGATTCTTATTTTTTATAGGCTTAATTTTTTCATCTGTTACATTTTGCCACGGTTTATCATTGCATTCTTATATGATACGTTTCTATCTTTTTCTATACCATCAGTTTTTATTTTCCACAAGAATATTTTTCTTGGTGATATTTTATTTCCTCATTTAAACAATCTTTTTCTCTTTCACTCTTTTTTACCATACCCCCAAATGTGTCATGCTTACATTTATACAGTTTTGCTACTAATCTCTCATCTCTTTCATTTATCCACTTTAACATGTTGTACACATTTAATGAAGCATTGTAAACCACCATTTTAATTAAAGCTAAACTTCCTTCTTCTTTATTTACATACACGACTCATTTTACTGAGTTTAATCTAGAACCCCATATATATGAAAAAAATTATCTGCAATAATTCCTTTCACTTGCTAAGTGTGCTTTTTCTCATCAGTACTGAATTATTCAAATAAGCCTTTTTTCTTTTTTTTTCTCAAATTTATTTTAATTTTTCAAATACATTTGAATGAATTCCATAGTATATATACATAACAACTTAAATAACTATGTACATTATTTACATTAGCCTTACACTATAACAGATCTTAATGTATACAGTTACTTTATAAGTATGTCCAATCCATTATCAGAGTGTCTGATCAATTACTGTATAGTGTTAATAAACAATAAGACTTTTCCCCAAAGGTTGTTGATAAATGACTTTGGATAAATTCTTAGTTCTTTAATTTTAATTTCCAATAATGCTGTGGTCTTCAGTAGGATGTAGAAGTCTTCCAAAGTTGGTATTGTGCTTGTATTCCATCTTCTTGTTATACACTTCCTTGAAATTGCAAGTATAGTCCATACTAGATACATGTTTGACCTATTCAAATGAGGACCTTCGTTCACATTTTATAATACAAGAGCTTTAGTTAAATAAAATGATTCATTAAATGAAGCTTGTAGAAACTTATTAATACCATTCCAAAATGGCTTAATTTTAACACAATAAAAGAAAATGCGGTTCCAATCTGCAATGTGTACTTGTTCACATCTCCAACATATTTCTTTTGTGGATGAATTCATTTTACTGATTCTGTCTGGGGTTAAGAATGCTCTGTGCAAGTATTTCCAGTTAAAAACATTCTAGTATTGTATAAAGGATGTATATTTTATTGATAATAAGATATTTGTTTTAATATCTTCCGTTAACTCTAATGAGTGTCCTTTTGTTATATATTTCTAATATGAGGTTCTGGGTGTTGTTTTATAGTTTATCAATATTTTATAAAATTTTGAAATACTGTTTCCCATGTCAAAGTCATTATATATGATTTCATATATGTATTTTTTTTAAATTTGGGTATTTCTTTAAATAAAGAACTGTTAATTATTCTACTTAAATCTTGTGAATATGACAGAATACTGTGTAAAGTTAGCTAGTCCTGTTGTGGAATTTTTTTGTTGTTTTTACTTGCATATCTAAAACTTTTAGTCCTTTGATACATTGGAGCCAACAAACAAATCCTTTCTGTTCCCAGGAATTAATAATTTCTCTATATATTTTATGTGGAAAGTTATTTGTGACTATAAATGGTGTTAAAAGATCAAACCAGATTTTTAAATCTATATTTGCATTAATAATTTTCCTAAATGAGTCAATGTAATAATTAATCATATGAGTTTTAGTGGGTTTGGTTATGTTATATTGCATACTAATACATATGTGCCATGGCAAATTGTTTTTATCTGTTATATGATTTTTTTTTTTTGTAAATCAAATGCATTTATTGATATTACAGTTAGTAATGCTTTACAATTTGCAGAGTAATTTGGCCTTATCCAATCTGAGATTGTTTTAGATATTGATGCTTTTATAAATGTTTCTGTATCAGGAAAGTTTAATCCTCCCTGTTCCCATGGTCTGATATGATGTATTAAAACTATTCTGTTTCTTTTGGGAAACCATAACAATTTTATTAGGCATGAATTTATTTATTTAAGTATATTCCTTTCTGGTAACAGTTGTATTAGCAAGGCTATATATATATATATATATATATATATATATATATGGTTCTACCTGACTTCGTCGACAGCGCAGAAGACCGACATCGAACTGAGCTCCAGAAGATCGAAAGTGAAGAAGACCGACGCGAATCGCGAGTGGCAGAACATCGACAATGCAGAAGACCGACACGACGGATGACAACACCAACGCCGAGGATGCCGACATGGGGAAAGGCTGTGTGAGTATGCGGTAGTGACGGACGTTAGGGGAGGCAGGTAAGTGTGAGATTGACGGTCTGTGGGGATAGGGTGGGTTAAGTGAGTTAGGGTTAGGGAGGCGATAGGGTGGGTTAAGTGAGGGTTAGGGGGTTAAGTGAGTTAGGTTAGGGGCGATGGGGGGGTTAAAAGAGTTAGGGTTAGGGGGCGGGGGCGGTAGAGTAGGAGAGTTTAGAGCGGGCAGCGGTTGTGCGAGCAGTGACGCGACCTTAGGGTTAGGGTAAGGTTTAGTGTGGGCTTGTGAGGATTTTGATGTGCTTGTGTTGTGTGTGTGGATTGTGGAATGGGGATGTGTTTTGTTTTAATAATTGTTATTGTGGTGTGTATATATATATATATATATATATATATATGCAGAAAAAAACATTTTATTAACTGTAGTCTATCTTTAAGTGTTAATATTATTTTGCTCCATTTCTCCATAGAGATTTTAATTGTATTGATATTATTGTAGTTTTCTGAGACTAATTCATTATTATCATTGCATAACTCAATTCCTAGATATTTTAAGGTAGATTCTTGTTTCCCTATGTTGTGATCCCCCTTAGTCTACAGTTCTTTTTTTTATTTAAAAATAAAAATTTTGATTTTGATTTATTGAAATGGAGTCATGACGTCATGTGAAATTTTTCAATTAATATTTCTAATTCTTCTATTGTCTCTTTTGTATTAGATAAAGTAAGTAATATGTCATCAGCAAATAGCACTACCATAGACTTGTATTGTTCATAAACATCTATTCCTTTGATTTTTATATTGTTACAAATCGAATCTACCAATATTTCAATAGCCAGAGCAAATAGAATTGGTGACATGGGACATCATTGTTTAGTGCCTTTTGTTATATGTATAGATTCAGAGGTAAAAGGATCTAACTTGACATACACTAAATTATTTGTATATATATTCTTTAGGAAATGAACAAAGGATGCAGGAACTTCAAATAGCATTAGGAATTTGAATAAATAGCCACAATTTAGGGAATCAAAGGCTTTCTCTATATCTAAGCCAATTATGAGTGTTTCTTTATTTTTTATTAACATAATCTATAAGAGAAATTATCCTTTTAATATTGTCATGTGTGTGTCTATGATATATAAATCCAGTTTGATTATTATTTATTGTTTTGGATAGTGATATTTTCATTCTGTTAGTTAATATTGTCATAAATATCTTATAGTCATTATTTAATAATGATATAGGTCTATATGAGGTACAGAGGTTTGGGGATTTGTTTTTCTTTAGGATTGGTGTGATTAAGGAATATCTCCAAGAGGATGGTATTAAAGCTTGTGAAAGAATTTCTAATAGAGTTTTATGGAAGAGGGATAGTATCTTTGAAGGAAAAAGTTTATATATTTCCATAATTATGCCATCTATACCTGGAGCTTTATTATTTTTACCCTCTTTTATTGCATTTTTAATTTCTTTGTAGGATGTGGGTGCTTGCAGCTCTAGTTTTAATTTTTCTGGTAGTTTTATTATATTAGAACATTTTTATCTAGATTTAATTGATTGATATGTATATTTTCTTTTTTGGAAATGTTCCATATAGTGATTTCTATAGGCATCAAGAATGTCACCTATATCCGAAACATTTTTCCCTTTCTTTTCATGGAAGATACTTTTAATGTTATTAGCTTTTGATTGTATTTTGATTCTTGTGGATAAATTATGTAGATATTTGGGAGAAGTGGCCAAGGTATTAATTTTTAGTTTTTCTAAAGCTGAATTAGTTTTATGTGTTAGAATTTCATTGTATTTATTGTTTAATACTTCTACTTTCTTTTTCATCTTCAAATGATTTTGATTTTTTCAGCTTTTACTCACAAATGTTTGGATTGTAGATCTAATAATTCAGAATTCCATTCTCTGATTGTTTTAATACCAAGTTAGGGTTTTAACACATATACGTGAGAAACAACAATGGGGCAACCATGGCAAAGCACATATATTCAATAAACAATAAGCAGTAAACAGATAAGCACTTTTGGAGATGTCTCTTTCATCAGATCAATACAACAATATAAAATCACTGTGCATATAAATGCACTTGAAAAACCAATTATATTAATTAAAACATTTAACCAATTAACATTTTCTAGCCTTTAAAATAGGTTTTAAAGGTACAAAACCATTTAAACCTGGTAGAACATCAGCTTTCAAAGCAGCTATCCAGTGGGTTTATTTAGCTTCTGTGGCATTCTTTATATCAGCACCTCTAGGTGCAGGAGTGTAAATATCCAAAGCCATAAATTTAAAATCATGCTGTGGAAATGCATTAATGTGTTGAGCCACTGCAATTCTTTGCACATTTCTCTTTATGTCACCCATATGCTGTAAAATATGTTCCTTTAACATTCTATTGGTTTTACCAACATAAAAAGAAGTGCATTCTGAACAGGTTGCTATATAAATCACATTTTTACTAGAACAGCATACATAGTGTGAACACTTATATATCTTTTTAGTAACAGGATGCTCAAACACATTATCAGTCTTAATATACCTGCATACCTTACATCTTTTACATGGATATATACCTGATTTGCCACTATATAATTTACCTAGGTTATTCTTATCACAAGTTTCTGGTCTATAACATAACAGACTCTTTAAGTTACAATTTCTCTTATAGCTGAGGTTTGGCACATCACCTACTATATTTTTCATCCTGTCATCAGACAATAATATCTTCCAGTTATTTTGTATTATATTCTTAATATGTTTAAAATCAGTATTAAAGGTAAAGGGTATCTTAACCTTACATATATTTCTCTGTCCCTTATTAACTGAATCCCCAGTATTCTTTCAATACCAAGGTCTACCTTTCCCATCTCTCATGGACTTAACCCTTTCTGATGCTTCCATAACTTCCCTACTTTTGTCACCACATTCTAACAAATTATTCTGTTACATTTATATGATGCAAAAAAAATCACTTTCCTTACTACAAAGTTGGGAAGCTCTCAGAAGCTGATTATCCATGACATTCTTAAAAATATGGTGGGGGTGCATGCTGCCCCTATCCAATAGAGCATTTTTCCAGCATGACTTATGGTATAACAAAGTACTTATTTTACCCCCTTCATCCACTTTTAATAAAACATCCAAAAATTCTATAAAATCTACTGATGAATGCACAGTAAATCTTAAAAATGTGGTGGCTATCTCTAAATACTTAAAAGCATCCAATTGTTGTGCATCCTCTTTCCACAAAAAAAAAAGACATCATCCACAAATCTACAATATAAACCCATATGTGCTAGCCATGGATTTTCTTCAGGCAAAATGTATCTCATCTCCCATTCAGCTAAAACCAGGTTTGCATAGCTGTTAGCACAGGGTATGCCCATGGCAACACCCCAACACTATAAATAAAATGTCTGTTTAAAGGCAAACACATTGTTCTCAAGTACAATACTCAACAATCTGCATATACATTCAACATATTTTTGTCCATATATGCTACTCTTTCATTAAAGCAATGTGTGTACCTTAGCCCTATATCATTAGGAATGACTGCAAAGAGATTATTTACATCTAAGGTCACAAGAATAAATCTTGCATTTGAATTCAAGCTCTCCATATATTCACTTAATTGTTATAAAAAATGTGTAGAGTCTCTTAACACAGACAGCCTTATTAACCATAGGTCTAAGTTGTCTTTCTACTCATTTAGAAATTGTTTCTGTAACCCATCCTGAGCCATTTACTATTGGCCTTAGAGGAGGGTTTTTTCCAAGGATTTATGTATCTTAGGTAGACCTGATATATTAGGAATCTTAGGGAAATCTACCATAAAGTAATCATATAAATCCTTAGAAATAATGCTAGTCTGTAATAGATGAAACAAATAATTCTTCACATTAATAACAATCTCTCTCACTTTTTTCATGTTCGCAAGACTATAAGTAGTTTCATATAACAACATATTATTCATAATTTCCACAAATGTAGAATAATATAGTAACACTACTGCACCTCCTTTGTCTGCAGATTTTATAACAATACTTCTTTGAGCAATGAGATCATCCAATGCTTGATTTTCTTGCAAATTTAAACTAAAATGTCTTGGTCTATGCCTGGACATAAGAAGTGTATCAATATCATTCTCAAAAACTTTCAGAAATGTATCCATCGCTGGTTGAGAAACAGGCATAAATGTACTAGGTTTTTTATACTTATTATATTCAGCAGCAGCAGTGTTAGAAAACATACAATGCAAATTTACATTCCTAGCAAACTGCCTTAAGTCTAATATCACATCATGTAACTTGCTAGCAACAGCTGGTACAAAAGACAATCCCTTATTTAAAACATCAATTTGCACATCAGTTAAACATTTATAAGAAAGATTAAATACCAGTTTAGATGTCTCTATATTGGACTGTCCATAGAAAGTTTTCTTCTTTTGCGGTTGTTGTTGAACAGCCTTCTTCTGTTGTTCTCTGGTGTCCTCACTTGTAAAGGTGGATGAGTGAGCAGTGTTAAAAAAGTTGCATTAGACTTTGGTCTGGCTCCCATCTCAATGTTCTTAGTGGTTAGTACAGAAGAATTAAACACGGTGGGTGAAATTTCATCAATTTTTGTTGTAGCCCTGTTCTCTGATTCTTGAATTACTTCAGTGGCCTCAATTTCAAATTCTGATGTAAAAATATTGAGACATTCATTACTTGATACATTCTGTCCAATCACTGACATGGATGGTACACTGCTAACCTCCAACATGCCATTGTTACTGTTCTTGGAAGAGCTTGAGCCTTTTGGGACTGTGTTAAAAGTCTTAGGTACAGCTTTAACACCCTGAATATTAGAATCTGAGTCAACAGCATTTGTATTCTTTTTGGCCACATAAATATATGGCCTTTAACAAAATCAGCATAATCTCTTTCCAGTTTTTTAGTTTTTATGCATTGTAACTTAGAGTCATAAAGAGAAATACTGCAAAACAGTACATCAAGTTTTCTCTCAAGTATTTTAACCTTCTTTTTTCTACATTGGGACTGAGTTTCTCATTGCTGCTGTTTGGCTACTACTGTTTTACCATATATGTAAACTTTTAATGAGTCCCACATAATTATTTTATTTATCTCTGTGGTGTAATTAATATCTAAGAAGAACTGTAATTCAGATACTAACCACGGTTTGAACTCTATAATTTTAGTTATATATGCTGGAATACTGGAGTTAAAGATTAATGGTTTGTACCCATTTTGATGTTTTAGTATCAATGAATTGTGGTCTGAAAAGGGGCCGGGAGTGATTGAGAAATTAATGATTTTAGAGTGTAAGTCATGGGCAGCAAATGTTTTATCTATTCTAGTTTGTGTACCAAATCTGTGATCTTGATGGGAAAACAGCAAAGATGTAGCTTCTTTAAATTTGAAAGTATCAACAAGATGAAATGATTCTACCCACTTGTTTAAAGCTTTTGATAGAGCAGATGTACGCAGCGGTCTTTTATTTGTAGTTTCAGAAATATATACAGTTAAAATCTCCTCCTAATATTAAGTTGCCTTTATAATTATTGGAAATGAAATCCAAGTTTTTTTTAACAGTTCCTGTTACAATGCCTGGGAACCAGTATAGATGGCTAGGGTCCATATTCTGTTATTATATTTAACTATTACTAATGCCATAAGACCTTGTTTATCTTCATACTTATAAATGATTTCTGGGTTAATCACATTTGTTTCCCATAAATCTGTTACCCCTTTTGTCTTTGTCTTATAAGTGGATTGCACCAATATCATATATTCCTTAGGATTCCATTTGTAATTGTCATTTGTTTTGAAATGAGTTTCTTGAAGGAAGACAATTTGTGCTTTGTTCAGTTTTAAATATTTCAGTAGATTTGATCTCTTGCTAGGATTGATAAAGCCATTGGTATTTAAAGATAATAAAGTTAAATCCATCTTAGGTTATTTAAATTATGTTTTTTTTATTGTGACTATTAAAACATTTTCCTCTGATAACTATAAAGTATATGTTTGAGCTTTTAAAGGAAATTATCAGTTTCATACTTTGAATTTTTACCAATAAAGTAATGTTTTGGTCAGGCATACTAAAAATGTTTTTGTGAAATAACAAATTTAAATTAATAAATGTTAACAAAACTAAGATCTGCACTAGCCATGGAATAAAAATCATTCCTAATCTGATGGATAAACCTAAGTCCATCAAATTATCACTCATACCTTGACAATCCAGAACATCTGATGAGCTCCATAAATTGAATCATCATATGGAGAATATTTGTAATAGGAATAAGCAATATCTATATTATTTTGAACAGATATAGTACTATTGTAGATTAGACAGAATTCTAATACAATATAAATGTCTACTTATTGTATAAGCAATTAATATTTACATGAAAGATAGATGACAAGCAATTCAATCTTAGTAAAGTAGGATGTATCATATATAAAACCTCAGTAAAAGATTACAACATGCAGTTATTTAACATGTTCACCCTTATTGATGAAGTCTTTCAAAACTTATTACTTAATATAAATAGATGGTAATAATATGTATACCTAATGTGTATAATACAATGTATTTTACTGGCTATATCAGAAGTTATATTTCATTGTTTGCCAGCATTTAAGTAATCACTTTGTTGCTAACTTACTCAAAGCATCAAGTTTATTTTATGTGAATATTGATTAAAGTTAGTGCATTTTAGTTATCAGTGTATCCCTCTTCCCCCCATTTCCTACACATAAGGATTTTCATACTGTCATGTCTTATTATAAAACGATTGAAATTATAGGTTAAAAACAACAAATTTACGTATTGTGATTAATGATTACAAGTTCCCTTTCCATATTCATAAATTGCCATTTTATGGCATATACTGAAAGTTTTTAGATTTAAATGACAACATTCTATTTTGTATAATCAGCAAATGTTAAACTGAGTGATTATTATCAATTTAATACTATTTGTTCAAAATGTGATTGTTACAGTCTATGACATTCCTAGTTCAGGCTTCTATTGTTTCCCTTGAACAACTTTGTCAGTTTGATGTCATGTGTAAAACATTAGTTATCTTAGTAACAGCTTAAGTATTATGTATAGTCAAGATGGGTTACAAAACCACAATTCAAGTTAAAGAAATTATATGACTTGTTATGCACATTTACCTATATGAGAAAATCATCATGCTTCCCCTTGATGTTCAAAATAGTGTATGTCATTTTTGACAAGTTAAAACAGTAGTGCTAATATACACAAGCCTATGTTAGTAAACTGAGTGTCTATTGTCAATTTAATACGATTTGTTCAGAATATGATTGTTACATTCTGTGACATGTCAAGTTCAGGCTTCTATTGTTTCTCTTGAACAACTTTGTCAGTTTGATGTCATGTATAAAACATTAGTTACCTTGGTAACAGCTTAAGTATTATATATGGTCAAGATGGGTTACAAAAACTGCAGTTCCAGTTAAAGCAATTACATGACTTGTTATGCATATTGACTTATATAAGAAAATCATCATGCTTCCCGTTGATATTCAATGTAGTGTATGTCATTTATGACAAGTTAAGACAGTAGTGTTATTATACACAAGCCCATGTTATTAAATCCTTTCTTTAATATCTAAATTCAGCAGACTGCTTCATCTTATATGACGATTATATATTTTATATCTAGATTTTCTAAAATCATACATTACATAACAACTGTGTGTGTGTGTGTGTGTGTGTGTGTGTGTGTGTGTGTGTGTGTGTGTGTGTGTGTGTGTGTTTTGTTTGGCTGTTGCTTAGTTATTTGAGAGACCACAAGCTGTAATGCTTCTTCTTATTATTAGCTCCTTCCAAGCATGTTTATACAGTCCATAGACTTTAAATTATGAGACCCTTCTAGTTTCTTATTTGTTATAAGTATAGTTCCATCCTTATATACACATGTATCAATACTTCAAGCATGGGCAACAATGCCCATCCAGTTTTGCCAGAATACCATTCACTAGTTCATGTGGTGTGTTTTGAGGCTGTTCTTAAAATATCCAAACCAATATTTGTCCTGTTCCATTTTACCAGCCTGTTCAATGCAGTGGCCAGTCTGCCAGTGAACCACTAAAAACACCTTCCATTCCCACAGATATTTCCATGAAGGAAATCTGATGACTCTCTAGCACTTCCTGGCAACCCCAAACACCCCTAGAATCAGCTATCCCCATATGCCCAACACGTCCGAGCAAGCTCATCTTGCAGACCACTGCAAAGGGTACTGCACAAGACCAAGTGCTGTTAGTCTTTCACAATAACTCAGACTTCCACTCTTATGTAAGTCCTTAATGTCTTTGGACCAAGATACATTTTAAATATAAAATTGAGCTCATTTTTTTATTATTTATTTTTTATCAAGAATCAACTTAATGAGCTAAACAAAATGTTGGGAGACCATCAATATGTGTACATGTGGTTTAAAGCAGCCCTTTTATTATGTATATATATATATATATATATATATATATATATATATATATATGTTTTAAACCAAAAACTTCATTGCTGAGAATCAACTCAGAGGCTCCTCAGATCCTTTAAGTATTATCACCACTCTGTCTCCATTTCCATAGCAATGTGGGAGCGTCTGTTTCTGTTAGTGTGTCTGTGTACTGCATACCAGAGGCTCATGATGCACCTGAAGCAAAGCTTCACCTGCAACTTCAAGCCTAAATTCCCTCCCTTTTTGTGAAGCAGCAGCCAGGAAAAAACCAAGAACAAAAAGATAAAGAAAAAAAAAAAAAAACAACCTCCCAACAAGCTGCCACAACAAAAGGTAACACATTCTTCAAGCCTTCCCACCTCTCACTCAGCAGATTTATAAACAAACTATTTTCTACCAGAATATCCCAAATCACAGTTTTATCCAACCCCTTCCCCTGGATCCAGGCTAAAACACCAAATGTCTCTTCCTAATACACAAGCATCAGTAAACCTTGATCACAAGCCACAACCTACAGCTTCCCGGAGATGAAAACAGCAACATGCAACAGCTGCATCCACACACACCATGTCATGCTTAATCAAACTGCACTCAAAGCTATGATACCTGCCATAACTGATATTAACTATGTTTAGAAAGAATAATAATGACATTTGTACTAGCTGCCAGATACGGCTGCATCCATGCACACCATATCAGGAGTGACCAAAAAGCACTCAAAGCTATAAGGCTTTTTTTCTGAATGATAATTTGTATGTTCTCCAGAAAAGACAGGTTTGTTTTATTTCTTCTATTGTTTTCCCATTGAATTATGCTTATATCTTTATATAATTATATCTTTATTCCCAGATTGTATGCCTAACATGGAAATTTCCTTCATTGTAAAATGTATATCCTCAATCTTTTATATCACTTAAACCTTTATTTTTCTCTTTATTTAAAGACATTCCTATCTTCTCTAGGCATTTATTTGTGCAAATTATTACTTATTTTATCCAAATTATGTGTTTTGCAATTATTATAATGTCATTATCTACATATGTTAACAAAACTGGAATTCTTATACTTTAGGTGTTATATACCCTGCCTCCTTCATTTTGTAATTTATTTCACATACTATTACATTCAAAGCTAATGCAAAGAGTATACAACTTATTGGACATCCGTGGCTTTTACCACTGTTCATAAGTACCTCTTGGTTTAAGCAGTCATTTTATTTTTACATTATTATTACTATATGCTGACATAAATAATTTCCTAACTTTCTCAGTTATGTTATATTCTTTAATTATTACCCATAAGTGTTCATGTCCAATTGTGTCAAATGTCTTATTAAGGTCTCCTACCATGATTTTTGCTTCTACTTTTCTGTTCATAATATCATCCACAATTTCTCTAGCATTAATAATTATTGACAACCCTTCCCCTTTCTACTATATATGCTGTCTTCCATAATATTATTCAATACTGCTGGTCTCCAGTTTTCTAACTGTCTTCTGTCTTCCTTCTTCAACATGAATTTAATTATTCCACTATATAATTCTTTATATATGTATGTATGTATGTGTGTGTGTGTGTGTGTGTGTGTATATATATATATATATATATATATATATATATATATATATATATTATTATTATTATTTTGCCAGTGCCTTATATTTTTATACATTTCATACCCTATTCCATCTGGGCCTGAAGATGAATCTGTATTTACATGTCCTAATACTTTCCATGGATTCAGCAAACAACTGTGCAGGAATAACTTATTCCTGCACGGAAGTGACCGTGGCTGTTCAGCACGGCAGAGCGCCATGCATATTTATGAAGGTGTGCTGCCATGCTGTAAAACGGACATGATTCTGTGTACGAGTGCAGGGGGGGTGTCTGAGAGCAGAGATCTCACAATACACATGCCCCCTGCACTCCAGAATTGTCACTCAGCAATTTCAAATGAGCGAGAATGCTCATAACATCCCCAACCCATCAGGGTAAGAAATCTGGACAAAGTCATAAGGGACAATCATCCATACCAAGACATAAAGTTGATAGAATAACAGGTTTAGCATAAGCACATAGCGCACACCTCCCAACCCGCCAGAGTAAGGAATCTGGACAAAGCCATAACAGACCATCATCCCTGCAAAGCCAGAAAGTTGATTGAATAACAGGTTCAGCATTAGCATGGATATTCTGAAGGGTACAAATTAAAAAAAACACTACAAATATATATATATATTTTAATATATGCCATACAGTTTAATCATAGCTGCGCAGGTGTGCCCGTTGCTTAGCTACACTTAGCCCAGCTGAAACAGCAGGATAAGTTAAAAAGCAATAGATATCCAGCATAAACATAAGTGCAATAATGCAGTGATTAGGGTGTATGCCTTGCATGTAGTCATTCATGGTTTGAGCCCCCGAAAGCCATTACTATTTTGTATGTGTAAACATCACAATTGTAATTTTTTTTGCATATTTATGTAATAAGTAACTGATTTTTCTTAGCCAGAGTAGTGCATTAGGGCTAGATGTGAGGTGTCAGTGTAATAAAGTAATGAAACCCCACATAAACACAAGTGCCCCATACAGTATAGTCACACAAGAATAAATTAATCACAGCACACTGGGGGATTTCAGGGAAGGTAAATAAATCTATATTATGTAATGAATGATGAATCAGTCCTATACAAGTGTTAAACCAATATTATAAAACATAAGGAATGCTAAGCATTGCACAGCTATGCTGACTGGGTGTAAGCATTGTGTACATATGAATACTAAGCAATGAATAGCCAAGCTAAGTGGAATTTCCCATTGATAAGCAATACTGAACCTGCCTCTTTAAGCACTGCCAACATTAGCTAAGCAGGTTTGCCCATAGCTTAGCTGAGCTCAGCATTTTCAAAACCGTCCAATCATGGCAAAGGGTGGGAAATCGGCTCTATTTAAACCCCTCATGTGGAAATACAGCTTATGACTGGTTGTAGCTCTCCAGTGTAGGCAGTATGGCAGGAGTTGGAGATGGCATGTGCTTCCAGGCACAGCGTTGGGGCATACAAGAGTATAAGGTCATCCGCTGAACAGAAGTGGATTCTCTCTTTAAATGTTGATAAAGCACCTGGTTTAAATGAGGTAGTCTCTCTGAAACCTTTTCTGAAAGCCAGACCCTTGAAACATTGACACTGGTATATAGGTTTGTGTTTTTATGTACTGGCACTTTAACCATTGTATGCTTAATTAATGTGCTGATTGTTTTATTGATGTGCTATTAAAATTACTCTGGTGTTCTTTAATATTCAGTCTGAAGAAGCGGTAGGAATATAGCATGAAAGTGCTTACTCTTTTACTTTTTGTTTTTATTAAAGTTTTGTGGATTTTACCTGCAGCTGTATCAGACTGGTACTTATTATTGCCTCTAACTGGTCCCTTTTGAAAGTACCATTCCTTATTCTCTCTTCGACTACTGTGTTTTCCAAGTTTTTATTTTCTTGGTTGTGAGAGAAAGATGGCAGAAGATAATGAGGTTGAGCTAGTCTATACTCCTGTCAGTAGAGCTCTCTCTGCTAATAAAATGTCATTTGAGCATCTTAATAATATTATGGAACTGGCTGGGAATCTACTGTTGAATAACAATATAACTCTACAACAAATGGGAGAAATGGGTACAGATGAAGAATATCTGTGCTTTATTACTAAATACAAGGAGCTGGAAAATAAACTGTTTAAATATAAAAGGATGCAGTGGCAGCATTTCCACCTGAAGTCATCCCTTAAGCATAAAGTTGTTCCAGGGGGACTCAGGATCCTTAATATGCTGAAGTATGGCAATTTTTATCCGGATCTACTTGCAAAATGACAATCTTTTAATTTGCAAGCTAGCTCAGGATATCTACAGTTGCTCATAGAATTCTTTCTTCCCGAAGAGAAAGAGTTGCAGAAGCAAATTGTCAGACTACAGAATTAAATATTTGACACCTTTTCAGTGGAAATTATTTGTGACAAAATGGATACTTTGTACAATAATATACTGTCATACAAGAAGAGGCTGCAGTTTACTAAAATTAAAAACCTGCAGCGTGATATTAAGGACTTTTCAAGTGGTAATGTTTTCTCTTGGAGTACGAGTAATTCTACTATGGCAAAAAATACAGAAGGCTTGCAGCAGTCCCTAGAGCCGTTCAGCCAATGACATCACGGCACTGAACACACCTCCAGTAGTGGAGATGGCAATAGGTATGCCTGTTATACAATCTGCTCAGGTGACCGGAAGCGGATCTGAGCCATTACAGCAGCATGGAGATGGAACGCCAACACAGCAAGTGCATAAGAAAACGAAGTCTCCTTCTGGGAATAATGGGAACTCCTCTGAGCCTGTTTTTCAGTTATGGGACTAAAACCACTACCTTCGACATCTTTTCAGCTGCAGACCCCTTTTCCCATCAGAAGCGGATCACAGAGCTGAGGGAGAAAGGGGATCCTGCAGCATTTATCAAGCACTGCAGAGAATGGGAACTTCATGGGGCTGTGCAAATGGAGGTAAATAATTTGGTTATTAATATCTCCTCAGTGGAATTAAATGAAGCACAGCTAACTCTCTTGAACAAGGGCCTCTCTTTCATTCCAGCCAGAGAGGCTGCTTTAACAGATGTTTTAACTGAATTAAGACTCTTTGGTAGAACTTTGACATTGAAAGCAATGTTTAAAGATACTAGTAATAACCATTTGGACTGCTTTAAGAAACCTAGTACATTTATTCCACCACCTAATGCAAGAATAGAAATGTTTGTTGAGTTATGTGGGAAGCAGTTAAGGGAGTTTGAATGTAAGAATAAGAGCAGGTTTCATAACATGATTAAAGAAGAGCATATCGCCTTAACTGAATTGAGAGACATGAAATCTATACAGATTAGACCGGCAGACAAAGGAGGTGGAATAGTGATCTTGGATAGGGACTTGTATGTAGAAAAAATGGGTAAATTGTTATGTAGTGAGACTACATATGCTTGCATTACCAAGTCCATAGTTAATGGGATTATAGAAAAAGTAGCATCTTTTTTATATTTGACTTGTTAATGACTGGTATGATCAATGAGAAACTGTTTCAGTATGTTGAAGTTATTCAACCCCTTATACCAATTATCTATGGCTTACCTAAGGTACACAAAAACCTGACACTTCCACCCATGCATCCGATAGTGTCTGGGAAAGTTGGGTGACTGAGCCACTTTCGATTTTTATTGAAAAAAAACCTGCATCCCCTACTTGATACATGTGAGATGGTTTTGAAAGAAACTAGTAGCTTTTTGCAGAAGTTGCATGTGGCTACTTCCAACCTGGATACTGAATATCTCCTAGTGACGATGGACATAGAATCACTCTTTACAGTGATTCCTAATCAATGGGGCATAGAAAATATGAGGAAATTTGTGTACCATTTGCTGTTTTTCCATTGCTAAAACTGAATTATTGTGTGCACTATTAGAAATTGTATTAGAGAACAATGTGTTCCTATTTGAAGAACATTTTTTTTGCACAGAAGGTTGGCGTAGATATGGCCACAGCTTGTGCCAACAGCTACACCAAACTGGCACTAGTACAATGGGAGAGGGATGTACTACTACAAGCTGATGGCTCTTCTGATCATATTTTGTGATATTCTAGATTTGTGGATGATGTCTTTCTGCTATGGAAAGGGACAGCACATAGGTAGATTTTATAGATTACTTACAGCAATCAACTGTTTCTTTAAGGTTTCCATATAACTTTTCATGTGATGACATTGAATTTCTTGACGTCAAGGTCAAAAAAGCAGAACTAACACATATGCATCTGAGACATGTCACTCGAAACGTCACTAAGGGGCAAGTATATAGAACTATGAGGCTTTATAATGATGAAAAACTACTGGAAGCAGCTTTAGAGGCCCTGACAATGCAGTTTCTTAACAGAGAGTGTAAAGAAGCAGATCTCAATAAGTGTATTAAAGAAGCTTTTAAAGAGAGAGATGGTAAATGTAGACCCTATTATGCAGATAGAGCTGTTACCGGAACCACTGTGGTTAAAGATAGACAAGAGGTGATTAGATTTCCTCTAACATACTCTTCAGATGTACAGGGTGTTTGTGACATTATTAAGAGGAATTGGGCTATACTTGGCACCATGGATGAACTAAAAGATGTTATAGACACAGTTCCACATTTTTCTTTTAAGAACAGCAAGTCACTGAAAAGACTCTTATGTATAATACCTCTCTCTGTAATAAGGAGAAGACATCAGATAGGAAAGGGACTTTTCAGTGTAGAAATTGCAAAGCATGTAAGTTCGTTCATATGGGTTGTAAATATGTATATCCTGGTATGAATTTTAAATTGGAGAGAAATTTTTATGCTGATTGCAGGACATCTTATATAGTTTATTTCTGTTATTGTATTAAATGTCATGCTTTTTATGTTGGTATGAGCAATAGACAGCTAAAGGATAGAATTTTAGAACATAAAAGAGACATCAAAAATAGAAAAGAAACTAATGCCCTACCTAAGCATGCCATTAATTATGGGATGAATCATCATTTTAGATTCTTAGTTCTTGAGATCATTTCAGAGAGTTTAAGGGGGGGGGGCATTAGGAACCAGACTGAATCCTTTCAACAGAAGTGAATTATATCTTTAAATGCTGATAAAGCACCTGCTTTAAATGAGATAGTCTCTCTTAAACCTTTTTTGAAAGTCAGACCCTTGAAACATTGACACTGGTATATAGGTCTGTGTTTTTATGTAATGGCACTTTAACCATTGTATGCTTAATTGATGTGCTGACTGTTTTATTGATGTGCTATTCAAATGACTCTGGTGTTCTTTAATATTCAGTCTGAAGAAGCGGTAGGAATATACTGTGAAAGCACTTACTATTTTACTTTTTGTTTTTGTTAAAGTTTTGTGGATTTTACCTGCAGCTGTGACGGACTGGTACTTATTATTCATAGCAATAATTGTTTACCAAAGTCCAGCCTGTGTTTGTTATGGATAGGTATGCATAAATGTTTCTCTATTCTCATTACAGCTGTAGCTGAGTGGGCTGTGAACCAGGAAGCCCATGCCAGCAGGTTGCAAAGACTGTGTCGTGAGGCTGGTGAGTAACAATCCTGCTTGTAGTAGTCATACCAAATAAATATAAAGGAGTAAAATGTCACCTGGCACTATTAATCAGACAATATGACAGGAATAGTCCCATATAGGTCATATTTAAATAAAAGTGTAACAGCCTGGTGAAGTTCTAAATCCTGAACTGGTTATGTTTACTCTGGTATTGTACAGCCTCACATGTTGCATTCACCAAGATCTGGTATGTGAATTGTACTGTTGTGTCAACTGTTTCTCACACTGTGCTATATAAAAAATATGCCTAGGAATGTCTGTATAAGGATGTTGTAAATACAAGGTCAGATTGTACAACCAAGAGAGATTTAGACAGAAAACACTTAAGGAAGAGGCAGCACTTTCTAAATACCTTACTCTGACGAAATACAAATTGTATTTTTAGCACACACAGTCATGGTTCGAATCCTGGTAGTGGTAGTAAGCTGTATGTATAATCATACCTCTCAACTGTACAGATTTGTGCAGAATGTCCAGATATTTGCCTCATATTTTTGGCCTGTTCCTCTATTTTCCTGGCAGATCACTGTGATGATCTCAGGATTGTAGTCACGAAATAATGACATACATTTGAGTTTCAGACTTCAGATCCTTCAGAAAATGTATATTAAAACAAGCAACTTTCTAAAAGTTTATAAGAGCAATATTTAAAATATATCCGTATTTGTACCCCCAGTTTGTCAAGCTCTGTACAGATGTTTTGCATTAAGAAGTTGAGAGGTATGTGCAGAACTATAAATAAGAATATGGGAATATGTGTAGAAACATTCAGGTAGTGTTAACAAACATGCCCTCCACAGGTCTACCAGGTAAGAGAAGTAGAATGTAGTTATAAAACAGTTGAAGTATAACTGTATACAAACATAACAATGCCCAAACCAATGCCATAGAGTATTGTAATAATACCTGTAGAGTAATGATTAGAGCAA
Organism: Protopterus annectens; assembly: GCF_019279795.1. Classification (NCBI taxonomy): domain Eukaryota; kingdom Metazoa; phylum Chordata; order Ceratodontiformes; family Protopteridae; genus Protopterus; species Protopterus annectens. Next base: position 1,531,826,603 of record NC_056741.1, on the reverse strand, counting down.
TGATCATTAAAGTTGTGAGTACTGCAAGGATATACAAGTTGTTAACTGACATCTCT